>NW_026779330.1:0-119263 GCF_030144855.1 Hypanus sabinus | reverse complement strand
TGTCAAGTACCTTACTAAAATCCATGTAGATCACATCCTCTGCACTACCCTCATTTTTACGCATGGTCGCCTCCTCAAAGAACTCTAGCAAGCTTGATAGACACGACTTGACTTTCATAAAGCCATGCTGATTGTCCCTTATCAGACCATGATTCTCTAAATGCCAATAGATTCTATCTCTAAGAATCATTTCTGACAGCTTCCCCAACGCTGAGGTCAGGCTCGCTGGTCTATATTTATCCTGACAATCCCAACTATATTTTTTGAACAAGGGGAAAACATTCCCTCATGCAATTCTCCAGTTCAATCAGCGTGGACAAAGGGGACATAAAGGTCCTAGGTAAAGACTCAGCATTCTCTTCCCTCGCCTAGTGGAGCAGCCTGGGAAATGTTCCTTCATGAGCAGGGGATTTATCCGTCCCAATGTATTTTAACAACTGCAACACTTACTCTCCCTGAATAGCAACATGCTCCAGAACATCAACCTCACTCATATTGTCCTCACCGTCTTCAAGTTCCCTCTAATTGGTGAATGCTCTACATAAGTATGTATTGAGGACCTGTTCACATCCAGAACCTCCAGGCACATTTTCCCACGTTTATCAGTAATCGATCCCATTATCTGTCCCGCCATCCTTTTCTACTTCACATAATTGAAGAATGTTTTGGGGTTTTCATTTACCCAACTCGCCAAGGCCTTCTCATAACCCCTTCTTGCTCTTCTCTGCCTCTTCTTAAGACACTACCTTCCCACCCTAGGTTTCTCAATAGACGCATCTGATCCTTGCTTCCTAAACCTAATTTGTGCTGCCTTCTTCCACCTGACTAGATTTTCCACTTCACTTGTCGCCAATGCTTCCTTCACCCGATCACTCTTTATCTTCCCAACCGGGACAAATTTATCCCTACAATCCTGCAAGAGATCCTGAAACATCGATCACATGTCCATAGTGCAAATTTAAACCCGTAAGTTCTAGCCTTACAGCCTCATAATTCGCCCTTCCTCAATTAAAAATGTTCCTCTCCTCTCTGAATCTATCCTTTTCCATAAGGGAAATGAAGGGAGTTGAACTCTCTGTCGCCGGGAGTGCATGTTGCAACTGTTCGGAGGGAGAATCACTCTGTGTCTGACCACTTTTGTCTGTGATGGGAAGCTGTGGAGGGAGCTTCTCTGTGTATCTGACCTTTGATGCTGGTGAGGGGAAGGAGTGGAGGGAGCTTCATCCTCGTGTGGATATAATACACATTCCTCTACCTCATTTGAATTTATTTCAAGACGCTTTGAAACACAGATAGAAAAAATTTCCTTCGCCCTATCAACTGCTCTGGAAAATAGGAACCATGAGCAGTGAATTGTCTCCACACCGTCCATTACATCCGCTGGAAGTCAGTCATAGAATGAGAATCCATTCACACCGGCACATCGCACACTCCCGGAGTCAGACACAGAGTGTAGCTCCCTGCACACCATCCCAGCACACAATTCCAAGGTCAGAACCAGAGTGAATCTCCTTCCAAACCGTCCCATTGCACACTCCCGGGCTCAGACACAGAGTAAATCTCCCTCCACTCCGTCCCATCACACACTCGAAAGGTCAGACACAGAGTGAAGCTCCCAGCAGACTGTCCGATGAACTACACCCTGTGTTAGAAAGAGATTGAAATTTCCTCCATCCATCCTTATCCCACGCACGTCTTGATGGAGACGGTGATTTCTTTTTTACGACCTGCAACTTCATGTAAGTCTCGCTGTCGTATATCCTGTCGAGAATCTTCTGCGTTTCTGAGCTCAGCGAGACAATCAAAAAACACCAGAAATGAAATGGGAGCTTTTAAAATGGGTTGAAGGTAGAGGCAAATGCGGTGGTGGTGCGAGAGTGGATGTGTAGCGGCATTTTGTGTGTGTGTGTGTGTGTGTGTGTGTGTGTGTGTGTGTGTGTGTGCGTGTGTGTGTGTGTGTGTGTGTGTGTGTGTGTGTGTGTGTGTGTGTGTGTGTGTGTGTGTGTGCGTGTGTGCGTGTGTGTGTGTGTGTGTGTGTGTGTGTGTGTGTGTGTGTGAGTGTGTGTGTGTGTGTGTGAGTGTGTGTGTGTGTGTGTGTGTGTGTGTGTGTGTGTGTGTGTGTGTGGGAGAGAGAGAGAGAGAGAGACATAAGTGCAGATCCCTCCAAACCTTCCTAACACACACTCCCGTCATCAGACACAGTGTGAGGCTCACTCCACACCGTCACATCACACACTCTCGGGGTCAGACAGAGTGAATCTCCTTCCACACCGTCCCGTCACACAATCCCGGTGGCAGACACAGAGTGAATCCTCCTCCGCACAGTCCCATCACACACACTCTGATTCAAGGTGGGTAGGGAGATTCACTCTGTGCCTGACCCTGGGAATGTCTGATGACACGGTTTGCAGGAAGATTCACTCTGTGTCTGAACCCGGGATTGTGTGATGGGACGCCGTGGAGAGAGATTCGCACTGTGTCTGACTCCGGGTGTGTGTGAAGGGACGGCGTGGAGGGAGATTCACACTGTGTCTGACCATGGGAGTGTGTGATGGGACGGTGTGGATGAGCTTCACTCTGTGTCTGACACCTACTGTGTGTGACGGGACTATGTGGCGGTGATTCACTCTGTGCCTGACCCCGGTTGTGTGATGTGTCGATGTGGGGGGAGATTCACACTGTGTCTGACCCCGGGAGTGTATGATGGTACGGTGTGAAGGGAGATTCACTCAGTGTCTGATCCCTGGATTGTGTGATGGAACGGTGTGCAGAGATTCGCACTGTTTATGACTACGGGAGTGAGTGAAGGGACGGTGAGGAGGTTGATTCACACTGTGTCTGACTCCGGTAGTGTGTGAAGGGACGGTTTGGAGGGATGTTCACACTGTGTTTACCCCGGGAGTGTGTGATTGGACGGTGTGGAGGGAAATTCCCTCTGTGTCTGTCACCGGGAGTATGTGAGGGGACGGTGTGTTGAGAGATTCGATCAATGTCTGACCCCATGAGTGTGTGATGGGGAATTATGGAGGGAGATTCACTCCGTTTCTGACCCCGTGAGTATGTGATGGAACGGTGTGAAGGGAGATTCAATCTGTGTCTGTCCCCGTGATTGAGTGATGGGACGGTGGGGGAGGGAGATTAACTGTGTCTGTCCCCGGGAGTGTGTGATGGGACCGTCTGGAGGGAGATTCACTCTGTGTCTGACCCCGGGTATATTTGATGGGACGGTGTGGTGTGAGATTCAATCTGTTTCTCTTCCGGGATTGTGTGAAGAGAAGGTGTTGTGGGAGCTTCTCCAAGTGTATTAGCGCAGTATTGTGTGATTGGATGGTATAGAACATCGAATAGTACGGCACAGTACAGTACCTTCGGCACTCTATGTTTTACCGACACTTAAACCCTGCCTCCCATATAAGCACTGTCTTAGCTTAGTACATATAACTACAGTGTATTCCCTTAAATTTCTGGCTTGGTATTTTTTTTCCTTCCAAAGTGTACCACCTCACACTTCTCCGTGTTGAACTACATCTGCCACTTCTCAGCCCACTTCTGCATCCTTCAATGTCTGTCTGAAATATCCGACAATCGTCTACACTATCCACAACACGACCAACCTTGACAACCCACACATGTCGTTAATAAAAGTCAGGAACTGTAGAGGGCCAAGAACCGATCCTGTGGGGACAGCAGTGGTCTCAACCATCCAATCCGATGTGACCACAACGACCCGCTGCTTATTTCAAGCAATCCAATTCAGAATCCACCTGACCAAACGTCGCTGGATCTCATGTCTTCTGACTTTCTGAATATGCCTACCGTGTGGATCCATGTTAAGTACCTTACTGAAATCCATGTAGATCACATCCACTGCATTACTCTCATCTTTCCGCCTGATCGCCTCTTCAGTGAACTCGAGTAAGCTTGTCGACATGAATTACATTTCACAAAACCATGCTGTTTGTGTCTGATCAGACTCTGATTCTCTAAATGCCCATAGATCCTATCTCTATGAATTATTTCTGAGAGATTCCCCAACGCAGACGCAAGGCTGGCTAGTCTATGTTTATCTGGACAGTCCTTACTATCTTTTTTGAACAAGGGGACAGCATTCCCCTCCCTCCATTTCTCCGGTTCCATTCGCGTGGACAACGGGGACATAAAGGTCCTAGCCAGAGGCACAGCAATCTCATCCCTCGCCTAATGGAGCAGCCTTGGTAATATTCCTGCAGGAGCCGGGGATTTATCCGTCCTAATGTATTTTAACAACTGCAAATCTTCCTCTTCCTGAATATCAACTTGCTCCAGAACATCAACCTCACTCATATTGTCCTCAGCGTCTTCAATTTGGCTCTCATTGGTGAATAATTAACATAAGTATTCATTGAGAACCTGTTCACCTCCAGAACCTCCAGGCTCATTTTCCCACTTTTATCTGTAATCGATCCATTATCTGTCCCGCTATCCTTTTCTACTTCACATAATTGAAGAATGTTTTGGGGTTTTCATTTACCCAACACGCCAAGGCCTTCTCATAACCCCTTCTTGTTCTTCTCTGCCTCTTCTTAAGTCACTTCCATCCCACCCTATTTTCCTTAATAGACGCATCTCATTCTTGCTTTGCTAAAACTAATTTCTTCTGCCTTCCACCTGACTAGATTTTCCTCTTCACTTGTCACCATTGGTTCCTTCACACTATCATTCTATATCTTCCCAACCGGGTCAAATTTATCCCTAACATCCTGCAAGAGATCCTGAAACATCGATTACATGTCCATAGTGCAAATTTAAACCCGTAAGTTCTAGCCTTACATCCTCATAATTCGCCCTTCCTCAATTAAAAATGTTCCTCTCCTCTCTGAATCTATCCTTTTCCAAAAGGGGAAAGAAGGGAGTTAAACACTCCGACTGTCCCCGGGAGTGTGTGTTGCAACGGTTCGGACGGAGAATCACTCTGTGTCAGACCACTTTTATCTGTGATGGGAAGCTGTGGACAGAGCTTCTCTGTGTATCTGACCTTTGATGCATGTGAATGGAAGGAGTGGAGGGAGCTTCACCCTCGTGTGGATATAATACACATTCCTCTACCTCTTTTGAATTTATTTCGAGACGCTTTGAAACACAGAAAAAATTGCTTCGCCCTATCGTATGCTCTGGAAAATAGGACCCATAAACTATGAATATGTCTCCAAACCGTCCATTGCAACCTCTGGAAGTCAGGCATAGAATGAGAATCCATTCACACCGTCACATCGCACACTCCCGGAGTCAGACACAGAGTGAATCTCCCTCCACACCGTCCCATCACACACTCGCAAGGTCAGGCACAGAGTGAATCTCCCTCCACACCGTCCCATCATACACTCGCAAGGTCAGATACAGAGTGAAGCTCCCTGCAGACTGTCCGATGAACTACTCCCTGTGTTAGAAAGAGAATGAAATAACCTCCATCCATCCTTGTCCCACGCACCTCTCGATGCTGACGGTGAATCCAGTTTTACGAGCTGCAACTTCATGTAAGTCTCGCTGTCGTATATCCTGTCGAGAATCCTCTGCGTCTCTGATCTAAGCGAGACAATCAAAAAACACCAGAAATGTAATTGGGGCTTTTAAAATGGTTTGAAGTTGGAGGCAAATTCGTTGGTGGTGCGAGAGTGGATGTGTAGCAGCATTTTGTGTGTGTGTGTGTGTGTGAGTGTGTGTGGGTGTGAGAGAGAGAGAGAGAGAGAGAGAGAGAGAGAGAGAGAGAGAGAGAGAGAGAGAGAGGTGAGAGAATCCGCACCGTCAAAGCCATCATTCCTGGGTTCAGACATAAGTGCAGATCCCTACAAACCTTCCCAACACACACTCCCGTCGTCAGACAGAGTTTGAGGCTCACTCCTCACCGTCCCGTCACACACTCTCGGGGTAAGACACAGAGTAAATCTCCTTCCACACCGTCCCATCACACAATCCCGGTAGCTGAAACATGGGACGGTGTGGAGGGTGATCCACTATGTGTCTGATCCCGGGGGTGTGTGAGGGGACGGTGTGGAGGGAGATTCACTCTGTGTCTGACCCCGGGAGTGTGTGATGGGGCGGTGTGGAGGGAGATTCACTCTGTGTCTGACCCCGGGAGTGAGTGATGGGACGGTGCGGAGGGAGATTCACTCTGTTTCTGACCCCGGGAGTGTGATGGAACTGTGTGGAGGGAGATTCAATCTGTGTATGTCCCGGGATTGTGTGATGGGAAGGTGCTGTGGGAGCTTCTCCAAGTGTACTAGCGCAGTATTGTGTGATGGGACGGTATAGAACATCGAATAGTATGGCACAGTACAGGCCCTTCAGCGCACTATGTTGTACCGACCCTCAAACCCTGCCTCCCATATAACCACATTCTTAACTTCCTGAATATAAATATCCAGTATTCCCTTAAATATCTGCCTTGGAATTTGTCCTTCCAAAGTGTACCACGTCACACTTATCCGTGTTGAACTCCATCTGCCACTTTTCAGCCCACTTCTGCATCCTATCAATGTCGCTTTGAAATATCCGACAATCATCTACACTATCCACAACACGACAAACCTTGACAACCCACGCATGTCTTTAATAAATGTCAGGAACAGTAGAGTGCCAAGAACCGATCCTGTGGGGACAGCAGCGGTCTCATCCATCCAATCTGATTTGACCACAACGACCCTCTGCTTATTTCAGGCAATGCAATTCTGAATCCACCTGACCAAACGTCGCTGGATCTCATGTCTCCTGACTTTCTGAATAAGTCGACCGTGTGGAACCTTGTTAAGTACCTTACTCAAATCCATGTAGAGCACATCCACTGCATTATCCTCATCTTTACGCCTGGTCGCCTACTCAATGAACTCCAGCAAGCTTGGTAGACATGAAGGAGGGAGCTTCACCCTCGTGTGGATATAATACACATTTCTCTACCTCTTTTGAATTTATTTCAAGACGCTTTCAAACACAGTTAGAAAAAAATTGCTTCGCCCTATCGTCTGCTCTGGAAAATAGGAACGATGAACAGTGAATTTGTGTCCACACCATCCATTACAACAGCTGGAAGTCAGACACAGAATGAGAATCCTTTCACACCGGCACATCCCACACTCCCGGAGTCAGACACAGAGTGAAGCTCACTGCACACCATCCCAGCACATAATCCTAAGGTCAGAACCAGAGTGAATCTACCTCCAAACCGTCCCATTACACACTCCCGGGGTCAGACACAGAGTGAATCTCCATCCTCACAGTTCCATCACACAATCCCGGTAGCAGACACAGAGTGAATCACCCTCTAACCGCCCGATCATACACTCCCGGGTTCAGACGCAGTGAATCACACTCCACACCGTCCCATCACACACTCCCGGGGTAAGACGCAGAGTGATTCTTGCTCCGCACCGTCCCAACGCACACTTCCGGGATAAGACACTGAGTGAATCTGCTTCTGCACTGTCCCATCACACTCTCCCAGGGAATCAGACAAAGATTGAAACTCCCTGCACACCGTCCCATCACACACTCCCGGGGTGAGACACAGGTGAATCTCCATCCACACCGTCCCATCACACACTCCCGGGGTCAGACACAGGTGAATGTGCCGCCTCATAGCCTGATCACTGTAACGCATTCAGAAACAGAGCGAATCTCCCTCTTCACTCATTCTCTCGCCTCTCACCAATCACCAATTTTTCAGCGTTCCTGTAGTCTCCAACAGTGTGTCTGTCTCAGAAATAACAAGTGTGTGTAGACCAGATGTAGAACAGAGGATAGAGGCTGAGGGGAGGGAAGGCTGTGCAGTCACGGTGAAGAAATGGTGGGAAACAACACGAACGGCCTCTACTCATAGAGACGTAGAGAAGCACAGAAGCGAGAAATCGATATCCAGTTGTCTGAGCCAATGTAGCACCAACAGTGTGTAGGGAATTTGACAATTTGGCTGATCCGGGCGAGTGCTATGTGTCGGCATAGAACATAGAACACAGACCGTTACCGCTCTGTGGCCCACAATAATGCCGATCCTTAAAACCTGCCTTCCATATAAGCCCCATCTTAAATCCCTCCATATACCTGTCCAATAGTCTTTTAAATTTCACTGCAGTATCTGCCTCTATCACTTATTCAGGTAGTGCATTCCACGACCTAAGCTCTCACTGAGTTAAAAAAGATCTTCCAGTAATATCCTCCTTGAACTTCTTCCACACACACCCCGCTTACCTTAAAGCCATGTCCTCTTGTGTTGAGATGTTGTGCCCGAAGGAAGAGACGCTGGCTGTCCAGTCTGTCTATTCCTCTTATTATCTTGTATACCTCTATCATGTTTCCTCTCATTTTCTTTCGCTCCATAGAGTAAAGCCCTAGCTGCCTTAATCTCTGATCATAATCCAAACATTCTTAACAAGGCAGCATCCTAGTAAATCTCCACTTTATCCTTTCCAATGCTTCCACATCGTTCCTATAGTGAGGCGACCAGAACTGGATGCAATGATCCAAGTGTGGACTTGGAGTCCCGCGGTCAGACACAGAGTGAATCTCCCTCCTCTGTATCCCATCACACACTCCCGGAGTCAGACGCAGAGTGAATCTCAGTCCAGATAGCTCCATCACACACTCCCGGGGTCAGACACAGAGTGAATCTCCCTCCGCACCGTCCCATCACACACTCTCGGGGTCAGACAGAGTGTATCGGCCAGCTCACAGTGAGATAACACTGTAACAGATTCATAAAGAGAGCGAATATCCCTCTCTCCGCTCTCATCAATCACCAGCACTTTAGCGTTCCTGTAGTATCCAACAGTGTCTGGGAGATAATAAGTGTGCGTGATTCCAGAGGTAGAACAGAGGTCGGAGAGGGAGTGGAGGGAAGGCTGTGACTGGATGCTGAGTTTGCAGTCACTGGGAGCAAATGGCGTAAAGCCACACGACCGGCCTGTTCACAGAGAAGTAGAGAAGCAGACAACCGTGTGGAACTGAGCAGAAATAGGTCCAAAGCTGTGGAGGGAGTTTCACCATGTGTCTTACCCGGGAGTGTGTGATAGGACGGTGGGGAGGGAGCTTCTACAAGTGTCTCTCTGCTTCCGCCCCTGAATCAGACAGTGCATTCCACGCACCAACCACTGTCTGAGTGAAAAACCTTCCTCTCATATCCCCCTTGAACTTCCCACCCCTTACCGTAAAGCCATGCCTTCTTGTACTGAGCAGCGGTGACCCTGGGGAAGAGGTGCTGGCAGTTCACTCTGTCTATTCCTCTTAATATCTTGTATTCCTCGATCATGACTCCTCTCATCCTCCTTCTCTGCAGTGAGTAAAGCCCTAGCACCCTTAATCTCTGCTCATAAGTCATATTCTCTTAAACCATGCAACGTCCTGCTAATTCTCCTCTTTATCATTTCCAATGCTCCGAGATCAGACTCAGAGTGAATCAGCCACCAGAGAGTGGGATAACACAGTAACAGATTCATAAACAGAGCGAACCTCCCTCTCACCAAACACAAGCAACTCAGCGTTCCTGTAGTCTCCAACAGTGTGTCTGTCTCAGAAATAACTTGTTTGTGTAAGACCAGATGTAGAGCTGAGGAGTGAGGGGCAGGGGAGAGAGGGCTGTGGAGGGGTGGTGAGTTTGCAGTCACTGGGAGGAAGTGGTGTGAAACCACACGACTGGCCTATACATACAGAGAGAGGTAGATATGCTCAGAACCGAGAGATCGATATACGGTTGAAGTGAGCAGATGTAACACCAACATTGTGGAGGGAACTTGACCATGCGTCTGACCCCGGATGTGTATGATGTGACTATGTGCAGGGAGCTTCACTCTGTGTCTGACCCCGGGAGTGGGTAATGGGACGGTGTGGAGGGAGATTCACTCTGTGTCAGACCCCGGGTGTGTGTGATGGGACGTTGTGGAGGGAGATTCACTCAGTGTCTGACCTCGGGTGTGTGTGATGGAACGGTATAGAGCATAGAATATATAGTGGTACAGCACAGACAGACAGACCAACAGATATACTTTATTGATCCTAAAGGGAAACTGGGTTTCGTTACAGCCGCACCAACCAATAATAGTGAACAAATGCGCCTTTCTTGTGCTCTCAGCCCCTTCAAAAGGTCAGTTCTTGTTACACTGTATTCTTCAATAGAAACTTACGATCCTTGCTTCCTAATCGTTTTTTATGCTGCCTTCCTAAACCTGACTAGTTGGTCCACCTCACTTGTCACTCAGGATTCCTTCACCAACCATTCCTAATCTCACTCACCGGGACAAACATATCCCTAACATCCTGCGAGAGATCCCCCAATATTGGCAGCATGTTCATAGTACATTCCCCAGAAAATACATCATCCAAATATACATCCGTATGTTCTAGCCTTATAGACTCATAATCTGCCCTTCCCCAATTAATAATGTCCCTGTCCTCTCCGATTCTATTCGGTCCCATAAGAGAAATGGAGTGTGTTTACTCTGCCTGACCCCAGGAGTATGAGATGCGATGGTGTGGAGGGAGATCCACTATGCGTCTGTTCCCGGTAGTCTGAAATGGGACGATGTGGAGTGAGTCTTACACTGCGTCTGCCCTCGGGAATGTGTGATCGGACGGTGTGGAGGGAGATTCATTCTGTGTCTGACAGAGGGAGTGTGTGAAGGGACGGTGTGGAGGGAGATTCACTCTGTGTCTGACACCGTGAGTGTGTGATGGGACGGTGTTTAGGGAGTTTCTCAGTGTGTCTGAACCCCGAAGAATGAAATGGGTGTGTGTGATGGTGGGGGGGGGGTGTGGAGAGTTAGTCACAGTGTCTGACACCTGGAGTGTGTAATTGGACTGTTTGGATGGCGATTCAACATGTGTCCGAGATTGAGTGAGTCTTACACTGCGTCTGCCCTCGGGAATGTGTGATCGGACGGTGTGGAGGGAGATTCATTCTGTGTCTGACAGAGGGAGTGTGTGATAGGACGATGTGGAGGGAGATTCACTCTGTGTCTGACCCCGGGAGTGTGTGATGGGACGGTGTGGAGGGAGATTCACTCTGTGTCTGACCCCGAGAGTGTGTGTTGGGACGGTGTGGTGGGAGATTCACTCTGTGTCTGATCCCGGGAGTGTGTGATGGGACGGTGTGGAGGGAGATTCACTCTGTGTCTGACACCGTGAGTGTGTGATGGGACGGTGTGGAGGGAGCTTCACCCTGTGTCTGACCCCGGGAATCTGTGATGGGGGTATGGGGTGGTGTGTAGAGTTAGTCACAGTGTCTGACACCGGGAGAGTGTAATGGGACATTTTGGATGGCGATTCAACATGTGTCTGACTCTGGGGAGCTTGTGATGGGACGGTGTGGAGGGAGATTCACTCTGTGATTGACCCCGTGAGAATGTGGTAGGACGGTGTGGAGGGGTTTCTCAGTGTGTCTGACCCCAGAAGTATGAAATGGGATGGAGCGGAGGGAGTGTTACACTGGTGTGAATATATCACACATCTCAATTCCTCATTTATTCCTTAGTTTATTTCAGGACGCTTTGGAACAAAGCTGCTTCGCCCCATCGTCTGCTCTGAACAACAGGAAAACTGAACAGCGAAACTGTCTCCTCAGCGTCAAATACATCCGCGGGTTGTCAAACACAGAATGGGGAACCCTTCACACCGGCTCATCGCACATTCCAGGCGTCAGTTGTAAAGTGAAGATCCCTCCGAAACGTCCGATCACACAGACTCGGCCGGGAAAGACAGACTAATCCTCCTTATGCACTCTCCATCAAATTATCCTGTTGGCAGACAAACATAGTAGTTCCTAACACACTCCCCCAAAACACTTTCCCGGGATCAGACACAGAGTCAAGATCACAAAACACAGTCCCAGCACATACTAACTGCGCTAGAAAACAGAGTAAAATTGCTTCCTCACCGTTCCATCGCAAAATCCAGGGGTCAGACACAGAGTGAATCTCCCTCTTCACTCCCTCTCTCCACCTCACCAATCACCGTTTTTTACAGTGTTCCTGTTGTCTTCAACAGTGTGTCTGTCTGAGAGATAATAAGTGTATGTGAGACCAGAGGTAAAACAGAGGAGGGAGGGGGAGTGGAAACAGGCTGTAGACAGGTGGTGAGTTTGCAGTCACTGGGAGGAAAGGGTGTGAAACCACACGACCGGTCTATACACAAATAGACGGAGAGATGCCGAGAAGCGAGAGATCGATATCCGGTGGACGTGAGCAGCAGTAACTCCAACGTTGTGCAAGGAGTTGACCACGTGTCTGACCCCGGGAGTATCTGATTGGGCGGTATAGAACATAGAACTAAATATGATACAGCACAATACTGGCCCTTCGGCCCACAGTGTTGTGCCGACCCTTATACCCTGCTCCCATATAAAACCTCACCTTAAATTCCCCTATATATGGCTGTCTAGTAGTCTGTTAAATTTCACGAGAGTATGTGTCTCCAACATAAACTCAGGCAGTGCATTCCACGCACCAACCACGCTCTGAGTCAAAAACCTTCTTCCAATATCCCCCTTAAACTTTGCTCCACTTACCTTAAAGTCATGTCCTCTTGAATTGAGCAGTGATGTCCTGGGGAAGAGGCGCTGGCTGTCCACTCTATCTTTTCCTCTTAATATCTTGTACACCTCTAACATGTCTCCTTCATCCTACTTCTGTCCAGAGAGTAAAGCCCGAGCTCCCTTAATCTCTGATCATAATGCATACTCTCTAAACCAGGCAGCATCCTGGTAAATCTCCTTTGCACACTTTCCAATGCTTCCACATCCTTCCTATAGTGAGGCGACGGGAACTGGACACAGTACTCAAAGTGTGGGCTAACCTGTGTTTTACAGAGCTGCATCAATACGACGCGTCTCTGAAACTCTGTCCCTCGGCTTATGAAAACTAATACTATATTGGCTGCCTTAACTACACTATCTACCCGTGAGGCAACTTTCAGTGATCTGTGGACATGTACCCCGAGATCCCTCTGCTCCTCTACACTACCAAGTATCCTGCCATTTTATTTCTATTCTGCCTTGGAGTTTGCCCTTCCAAAGTGTACCGCCTCGCACTTCACCGGGTTGAATCTTATTTGCCACTTCTCAGCCCAGTTCAGTTCAGCATCCGTTCAATGTCTCTCTGCAATCTTCGGGATTTTTCTACACAGGCCGCAACTCCACCAACCGCTGTGTCGTCTGCAAACTTGCCAACCAGCCCTTCTACCCCACCATTAGGTCGTTAATAAACTCACGAAATGTAGAGGTCCTAGAACCGATCCCTGCGGGACACCACTCGTCACAGTCTTCCAATCCGAATGTACACATGCTCCACAACACACTGCTTTCTGCAGCCAAGCCAATTCAGAATCCACCTCGATAAACCTCCCTTGACCTCATGCCTTCTGTCTTTCAGAATAAGCCTACCGTGTAGAAACTTTTAAAATGCCCTAGTAAAATCCTCGTAGAATTTACATCCACTGCGCTGTCCTCATCTATATACCTGGTCACCTCCTTAAGGAATTCTATCAGCCTTGATAGACACGACCTGCACTTCGCAAAGCTATGCTGACTGTCCCTGATCAGAGCATGATTCTATAAAGACCCATAGATTCTATCCCTGAGAGTCCTAGTCAACAGCTTTCCCACCGTAGACGTAAGGATCACTGGTCTATGATTACCCAGACTATCCCTACTAACGAGAATTAGTTGTTCTTGTACATCAGTCAATGAAAGCAAGCATGTAGGTACAGCAGGCAGTGAAGAAAGCTACTGGCATGCTGGCCTTTATAACAAGAGGAATTGAGTATAAGCGTAAAGAGGTTCTTCTGCATCTGTACAGGGCCCTGGTGATACCCCACCTGGAGTATTGTGTGCAGTTTTGGTCTCCAAATTTGAGGAAGGACATTCTTGCTATTGAGGGAATGCAGCGTAGGTTCACGAGGTTAATTCTCAGGATGGCGGGGCTGTCATATGTTGAAAGATTGGAGCGACTGGCCTTGTATACACTGGAATTTTGAAAGATGAGAGGGGATCTAATTGAGACATATAAGATTATTAAGGGATTGGACACGATGGAGGTAGGAAGCATGTTACCGCCGATGGGTGAGTCAGGAACTAAAGTCCACAGTTTAAGAATAAGGGGTAGGCCATTTAGAACTGAGATGCGGAAAAACTTTTTAACCCAGAGAGTGGTGTGTATCTGGAATGCTCTGCCCCAGAAGGCAGAGGAGGCCAAGACTCTGGATGCATTAAGGTCAGAGTTAGATAGAGCTCTGATAGATAGCGGGGTCAAGGGATACGGGCAGAGTGCTGGAATGGGGTACTGATTATGTAGGATCAGCCATGATCACAGTGAATGGCGGTTCTGCCTACAAGGCCGAATGGCCTACTCCTGCAACCATTGTCTATTGTCTATAACGTTTTTCAGAAGTGGACAGCATTCGCCTCCCTCCAATCTTCCGGTACCACTCCAGTGGACAACAAGTCCATGAAGATCCTAGGCAGAGCCTCAGCAATCTCTCCCCTCGCCTCGTGGAGCAGCTTAGGGAACATTCCGTCAGGCCCCGTTGACTTATCCGTCCTAATGTATTTTAACAACTCCAACATCTCCTCTTCCTTAATATCAACGTGGTCCAGAACATCAACTTCAGTCATATTGTCCTCACCGTCATCAAGTTCCGTCTCATTTGATAATATCAAAAACAAGTATTCATTGATGACCCCGCTCACTCCAACAGCCTCCAGGCACATCTTCCCACCTTTATCTCTAATCGGTCCTATCTTCACGCCTTTTATCCCATTGTTCTTCACATAGTTGAAGAATGTCTTGGGGTATTACTTTACCCCACTCTCCAAGGCCTTCTCATGCTCCTTTGTTCTCGTCAGCCCATTTTTAAGCTCCTTTCTTGTTACCCACTATTCTTCAATAAACCCATCTGATCCTTCCTTCCTAAAAGTTATGTATGCTGCCTTCTTACACCTGACTAGATTATCCACCTCACTTCATCCTACCATTCTTTATCTTCCTCACCGGGACAAATTTAACCCTAATATCCTGAAAGACTTCTCCGCAGCCAAGCCAATTCTGAATCCTCCTGGATTAACTTCCCCGGATCCTATGCCTTCTGACTTTCTGAATTAGCCTACTGTGTGGAAACCTGTCAAATACCTTACTAAAATACATGCATATCACATCCACTGCACGACCCATCTGATCCCTGTTTCCTAAACCTCGTGTATGCTGCTTACTTCCACCTGACTAGATTCTCCACCGCACTTGTCACCGTCGTGCCTTCACTCTACCATTCTTTATCTTCCTAACTGGAAGAAATGTATCCCTAACATCCTGCAAAAGATCCCTAAACATCGAACAAATGTCCATACAATATTTCTCTGCAGAAACATCATCCCAATTCACAACCGAATGTGCTAAATTTATAGACTCATAATCTGTCGTTCCCCAGTTAAAAATGTTCCTTGTCCTCTCTGCTTTTTTATCGTTTTCTATGAGGCAAATGGAGGCAGTTAAACTCGCTGTCTGAAACCGGTAGACTTTAATTTGACGGCGTGGATGGAGATTCACCATGTGACTGACCCAGGGAGTGTGTGATGAGGCGGTGTGGAGGGATCTTCAACTTGTGTTTGACTCCGGGAATATGTGATTATACGGTAAGGAGAGAGGTACAATGCTTGTCTGACCACGGGAGTGTGTAATGGGCTGCTTTGGAGGGAGCTTCACTCTGTGTCTGACCCCGGGAGGGTGTGATGGGCCGGTGTGGAGAGAGATTCACTCTGCGTCTGACCACGGGAGTGTGTGATGGGACGATGTGGAGGGAGATTCACTCTGTGTCTGACCCCGATAGTGTGTGATGGGACGGTGTGGAGGGAGATTCACTCTGTGTCTGACCCCGAGAGTGTGTGATGGGACGGTCTGGATGGGGATTCACTCCGTGTTTGACCACGGGAGTGTGTGATGGGACGGTTTGGAGGGAGATTCACTCCGTGTCTGACCACGGGAGTGTGTGATGGGACGGTGTGGAAGCAACTTTACTCAGTGTCTAACTCTGTTTGTAGTGCACGGTCTTTGCTTTGAGATATTGATTCTAATTCTGATCCCGGGAATGTGCTTTGGGATAGAGTTTCGGGAATTTCTCTGTATGTCTGTTAACATGACTCTTTGATGGGAGAGTGCAGAGGGAGCTTCACTCTGTCTCTAAGCCGCAAAGTGTGTGTGATCGGGCGGTTCGGAGGGATCTTCTGTTTACAACTGACGCCGGGAATGTGTGATGGCCCGTTGTGAAAGGATCCCCATTCTGTGTCTGACTACCGGTGGATGAAATGGACGATGTGGAGAGAGTCTTATTTTCCAGAAAAGTCGATGGGGCGAGGCAGCATTCTTCTGACTCTCTTTCAAAGCCACTTGAAATATTTTCAAAAGAGGAAGATGTGTCTGTTAGTCACACAGAACGTACGTTCATACCAGACTAAAGTTCCCTCCAATCCATCCCATTTCTTACTTCGGGTGTTAGACACAGAGAGAATCTCCCTCCACACGGTCCCATCACACACCCGCGGGGTCGGGCATGGAGGGAATCTCACTCTACAACGCCTTATCCCACACTCCCGGGGTCAGACACATGGTGGATCTCCTTCCACGCCGTTCTGTTACACACTTCGGGATTCAGACAGCGAGTTTAAGTGCCTCCATTTGCCTCATGGGAAACGGTAAAAAACCGAGAGGATAGAGAACATTTTAAGTAGGGAGCAACAGATTATGAGGCTATAAATTTAGAACATGCGTATGTGAATTGGGATGATGTTTCTGCAGGGAAATATACTATGGACGTTTCTTCGATGTTTAGGGATCTCTTGCAGGATGTTAGGGATAAATTTGTTTCAGTGAGGAAGATAAAGAATGGTAGCGTGAAGGCACGATGGTGACAAGTACGTTGGAGAAACTAGTCAGGTGAAAGTAGGCAGCATACATGAGGGTTAGAAAGCAAGGATCAGATCTGTCTATTGAGCAATATTGGATAGCAAGAGAGAATCTTGGGAAGGAACTGAGGAGAGCAAGAAGTGTATATGAGAAAGCCTTGGCGAGACGAGTAATGGAAAACGACAAGGGATTCTTCAATTATGTGAAGAACAATAAGATGAGAGGAGTGAAGAGAGGACCGATTAGTGACAAAGGTTGGATGATGAGCCTGGAGGCTGTGGGATAGAGCGAGGTCCTCAATAATTACTTGTCTTCTGTACTCACTAATGTGAGTGAACTTTTTTCGGTGAGGGCAATATGAGTGAGGTTGATGTTCTGGAGCACGTTGATATTAAGGGAGTGTATGCGTTGGAGTTGTTAAAATAGTTTAGTGTTGATAATTCCCCGAAACCTGAAGGAATATTGCCCAGGCTGCTCCACGAAGCGAAGAAAAGATTCCTGAGACTCTGGCGGGGATATCGTTTTCCTCGTTGTCCACGGGAATGTTGGCAGGCTTGCAGGCTGGCTAATGCTGTCCCCTTCTTCAAATAGGTAAGTAGGGATAGTCCGGGCAATTATAGACCAGTGAGCCTGATGTCTGTGGTGAGAAGGCTGTTGGAAAAGCTTCTTAGAGATTGGATCTACGGGCCATTCAATAATCATGGTCTGATCAGGGAAAGTCAGCATAGCCTTTTGAAGGGCAGGTCCTGTCTACCAATCCTGATTGAGTTCCCTGAGTAGGTGACCAGGCATATAACTAAGGGTAGTGCAGTGGATGTGATCTACATGTAGTTTAGTAAGACAGTTGAAAAGGTTCCTCGCATTAGGCTTATTCAGAAAGTCAGAAGGCATAGGATCCAGGAACGTTAGTCCAGGTAGATTCAGAATTGGCTTGGCTACTGAAAGACGAGGGTTGTGGCACAGGGAGTAAATTCGAATTGGAAGCTTGTGACTAGTGGAGTCCCACAAGTATCGGTTCGGGGAACTCTACTTTTCTTGATTTTTATTAACGACCTGGATGTGGGGGTAGAAGGGGGAATTGTCAAGTTCGCAGACGACTCAACATTTGGTAATGTAGTGCATAGTGTAGAGGATTTATGAAGTTTGCAGAGAGACATTGATTGGATGCAGAAGTGGGTTGAGAATTGGCAGGTAGAGTTCAACACGTTTCAACAAGCCCGAGGTTGTGCATTTTGGAAGGACAAACCCCAAGGCAGAGAACAAAGTAAATATCAGGATACCTGGGAGTGTGGAGAAGCAGAGGGATCTGGGGGTACATGTCTAGAGATTTTTGAAAGTTGCCTCACAGTAGACAGGGTAGTTACGAAATCAAGTGGAGTGTTAGCTTTCATAATTCGAGAGATACAGTTTAATATTCACGGGTAATGATGCAGCTCTGTAAAACACTGGTTAAGCTACACTTGGAATATTGTGTCCAATTCTGGTCGCTTCCCTACAGGTAGAATGTGGAAGCATTGGAAAGGGGACAGAGGAGAATTACCAGTATGCTGGTTGTATGCTGATAAACAATACACTAGTTAAATTTAAGAGACTACCAGAAGCTATATGGAGGAATTTACTTTCGGGGTTTATCTGGGAGGAAGGGTATAACGGTCGGCACAACGTTGTTTTCTGTTCTATGCTCTATACCGTCCCATCACACACTCCCGGGGTTAGACACAGGGAGAATCACCCTCCACACGATCTCATCACACACTCCCGGGGTCAGACAAAATATGAAGGTCCTCCACACCTTTGGTGCTATTTCTGCACTATTAAACTGAATATTGATATCACTGTTCTCAGTTTCTCTCATTCGCTTTCTGGACCGGCTGGTCGTGTGACTTCTCACCCCTTTCTCCCAGTGACTGCAAACTCAACACCAATTCATAGCCCTCCCTCAGCTCCCCGTCCATATCCTCCGGTCGCACACACACTTAGTACCGGTGAAACAGACACACCGTTGAAGACTGGTCAGGAACACTGGAAAACTGCTGACTGGTGAGAGGCAGGGAGTTATCGTACTGTGAAGCGTCGGATTAACTCTGTGTCTGCATCCTGGACTGCGCGCTGGGACTCAGTGGACGGAGCTTCACTATGTTTCCAATCCCGGGGAGGGCGGTAGGACCTGATGCAGGAGAGATTCACTCCAGGTCTGACACTGCAAGTGTGTAATGGGACGGAGTGGAGGGAGGTTCACTCTGTGTCTGACTCCGGGAGTGTGTGATGGGACGGTGTGGAGGGAGGTTCACTCTGTGTCTGACTCCGGGACTGTGTGATGGGACGGTGTGCAGGGAGATTCACTCTGTGTTTGACCCTGGAAATATGTGATGGGAGAGTGTGTAGGGAGCTTTACACTGTTTCTGACCCCGGGACTGTGTGATGGGACAGTGTGGAGGGAGAGTCACTCTGCGTCTGACCCCGGGAGTGTGTTATGGGTCGGGGTGGAGGGAGATTCTCTCTGTGACTGAGCCCGACAGTATGTAATAGGGCGGTGTGGACGTAGCTTCTCGATGTCTCAGAACCCCGATATATGAAATGGGATGTAGTGGAGGGTGGATATATCACACATCGCTCTCGCTCCTTTGAATTTATTTCGAGAAGCTTTGAAACCGAGTTAGAACAATGTTGCCTCGCCCCATCCGTTCACACCGGCCCATCACACATTCATGGCACTATTGTAAAGAGAAGATCCCTCCGAACCGTCTGATCACACAGACTCGGTGGATTAGAGACAGTGAAGCTCCATCTGCTCTCTCCCATCAAATTGTCCTTTTGGCTCTCTCTCTCTCTCTCTCTCTCTCTCTCTCTCTCTCTCTCTCTCTCTCTCTCTCTCTCTCTCTCTCTCTCTCTCTCTCTCTCACTCTCTCTCTCTCGCACTCTCTCTCTCTCTCTCTCTCTCTCTCTCTCTCTTTCTCTATCTCATCCAGACACAGAATGGGAATGGGAAGAGAGAAGGTGGGGTAGAGCGAGTGGGGGACAGAAAGAGTATTAGTGAGGAGGGCAGTAAGATAGAAAAACAAGAGAGCGAGTACAGTAAAAAAGAGAGAGCATGAGAGAGGAGCGAAATTGAAGCAGGTAAGAGGCACTCATGGGATTCAAAAATGGAGATAGTGAGGGGAAAGTGAGGGATGCAGAGACAGAAATTGATAGACAGAAGGTGATGGAGGGTTTGTGAGGGAGCTCCTGAACTCCGTTTGCTGGACTGACGTCAGTACTACTTTTATTTTTTTTTACTGTCTGCATGACGGCCCAGTCCATGTAGCCGCAAGCTTTCAATACTGCTCTGAAATACTGCAAAACCCCCAGCTTATGTTCGAATGGTTGAAGAGATTCAAACCTCTAACACCGCTCAGCGTGTGTTGTTTTCCTGTAAGCTTCAATATCTAAATATATGCATTCTTTGATAAGTTCTACACGGTGTGAAAAGGGCCATCTGTTGCTCGTCTCTGTAGCTCGATACTTCGGTGGGTGTTTCTG
This sequence comes from Hypanus sabinus, assembly GCF_030144855.1. Taxonomy (NCBI): domain Eukaryota; kingdom Metazoa; phylum Chordata; class Chondrichthyes; order Myliobatiformes; family Dasyatidae; genus Hypanus; species Hypanus sabinus. Next base: position 98,837 of record NW_026779330.1, on the reverse strand, counting down.
GCTTGTCCCGGTGCCTTGGTTTCTAGAGCACAGAGGGCCTGAATAAACAGGATGTTGCGGTGGGGGATGGGGTGTTGGTTGTAAACCACTCGGACAGTAAATGCAACATATCCGCCCGAGAGAGGGAATAGAAGAAAAAAAGAAAGAGCTCGAGAGAGATGCCAAATTGATTTCCACCAACAATCCACCCTCTCCATTTCTAACCCCCTCTTCACATTCTCTAACACTTCTTGCCCTCCCCTTCTTTCAGTGATACCCCTTTCTGACCCCTGTCACACGGTTCACTCTCCGCCAAACCCTAACCTTCCCCTCACTCTCCCTCCCACTGATTCTCCCCACTCTAACTACTTCTCCCCGCCTCTCTAATCCCTCCAGACCACCCTCCTCTCACACCCTCAATCTCCCTCTCACTTAGCACTTCCTCCCGGGGCTCGCGGCTCCTCTCTTTTACAGCTGTGTGATGGGACGGGGTGGAGTGATTTTCACACTGTGTCTGTTCCCGGGAGTGTGGGATGGGACGGTGTGGAGTGATTTTCACACTGTGTCTGTTCCCGGGAGTGTGGGATGGACGGTGTGGAGGGAGATTCACCCTGTGTCTGACACGGGGAGTGTGTGATGGGTCGGTGTGGTGGGAGATTCACACTGTGTCTGACACCGGGAGTATGAGATGGGACAGTTCGGAAGGTGATTGACTGTGTGTCTGAACCACTGAGTGTGTGATGGGACTGTTTGGACTGCGATTCACTCTGTGCCAGACCACGTGAGTGTGTGATGGGATGGTGTGGAGGGAGATTCAATCACTGTCTGACCCCGGGGTTTGTGATAGGATGGTGCGGAAGCAGTTTCACTCTGTGTCTGACCCCGAGAGTGTGTGATGGAACTGTGCGGAGGATGATTCACTGTGTGTCTGAATGAGTCAGTGTGTGATGGGACGGTGTTGAGGGAGATTCACTCTGTGTCTGACCCCGGGAGTCTGTGATGGGACGGTGTGGAGGGAGATTCACTCTGTGTCTGACCCCGGGAGAGTGTGATGGGACGGTGTGGAGGGAGATTCACTCTGTGTCTGACCCCGGGATTGAGCGATGGGACGTTGTGGATGGAGATTCACTCTGTGTCTGACCCCGGGAGTGTGTGATGGGACGGCGTGGAGGGAGATTCACTATGTGTCTGACCCCGAGAGTGTGTGATGGGACGGTGTGGAGGGAGATTCACTTTCTGTCTGACCCCGGGAGAGTGTGATGGGACGGTGTGGAGGGAGATTCACTTTCTGTCTGACCCCGGGAGTGTGTGATGGGACGGCGTGGAGGGAGATTTACTCTGTGTCTGACCCCGGGAGTGTTTGATGGGACGGTGTGGAGGGAGATTCACTCTGTGTCTGACCCCGGGAGTGTTTGATGGGACGGTGTGGATGAACATTCACTCTGTGTCTGAACCCGGAATTATGGAATGGTATTAAGTGTATGCTTCTTCTGTTTGGCTGTCACATACCTCTTCTCTTTCGAATGTATTTCAAGACGATTGGAAACAGAGTTACAACAGGGATGCCTCGTCGAATTGTCTTTTCTGGAAAAGAGAACCAATTTACAGTGAACCTCTCTCCAAACCCACCATTACATTCGCCGTTAGTCAGACAGAGAATGGATATCCTTTCACAATGGGCCATCACATATTCCCGGCGTCATCAAAAAAGAGATGACCCCACCGATCCACCCAATCACAAAGACTCGCAGGTTTAGAGACAGAGTGATGCTCCCTCTGCACTCCCATCCAATCGTCCTGTTGACATGCATAAAGAGAACTTCCCGAAACACTCTCCAAAAACACATTGCCGGGATCAGACAAGTTCGCAAAGCACAGTCCCAGCACATACAAACAGCGCTGGGCACAGAGTTGTTTCCTCACCGTCCGATCTCAAAATCCCGCGGTCAGACTCCGAGTGTAGCTCCTTCTACACCGCCACATCACACAATCCTCCGTCCGAGCCCGGAGTGAAGCTCTCTCCGCACAGTCCCATCACACACTCCCGGGAACAGACACAGAGTGAATCTCCTTCCACACCGTCCCATCACAAACTCCCGGGGTCAGACACAGAGTGAATCTCCCTCCAAACTGTCACATCTCACACTCCCGGGAACAGACACAGAGTGAATCTCCTTCCACACCGTCCCATCACTCCCTCCCAGGGTCAGACACAAACAGAATCTGCCGCCTCACAGTCCGCTAACACAGTTCCGTATTAAGAAAGAGAGAGAATTCCCCCCCTCCCTCTCTCTCCTCACCAATCACCAGCACTTCAGATTTCCTGTAGTCTCCAACACTGTGTCTGTCTCAGAGATAATAAGTGTGTGTGAGACCAGAGTTCGACCTCAGGGGGAGGAGAGAAAGACTGCGCACAGGACGGTCCTTTCCTCACAGAGACGTAGAGAAGCTGACAACCGAGAGATCGATATCCGTTGTAAATGAGAAGAAATAACACCAAAGGTGTGGAAGGAGATTCACCATTTGTCTCACCCCGGAGGTGTGGGAAATTGGGACTATGATAGGGAGCGTCTAATGGAACGGTGTGGAGGGAAATTCATTCTTTGTCTGATCCCGGGAGATTGTGATTTGACGCGGAGGAGGGAGCTTCACCATGTGACTGAATCTGGGAGTCCTTGATGGGGCATTTTAAAGGGAGCATCACTCTGTTTCTGTCCAAGGGAGTTTGTGGTGTGACGGTGTGGAGGAAGATTCATTCTGCGTCTGATCCCGCGAGTGTGTGATAGGACGTTGTGGAGTGAGACTCGCTCTGGGTTTGACCCCGGGAGTGTGTAATGGGATAGTATGGAGGGAGATTCACTCTGTGTCCGACCCCGGTAGTGTGAGATTGGATGGTGTGGATGGAGACTCTCTCTGTTTCTGACCCCGGGAGTGTGTGAAGTGGACGGAGTGGAGGGAGATTCACTCTGTGTCTGACCCCGGGAGTGTGTGATGGGACGGTGTGGATGGAGATTCACACTGTGTCTGACCCCGGGAGTGTGTGATGGGACGGTGTGGATGGAGATTCACTCTGTGTCTGACCCCGGGAGTGTGTGACGGGACGGTGTGGAGGGAGATTCACTCTGTGTCTGACCCCGGGAGTGTGTGATGGGAAGGGTTGGAGGGAACTTCGGTCTGGAGTGTATGTTTCATCATTGTGGCTCACACATACCTCTTACTCTTTTGAATGTATTTAATGACGCATGGAAGGAGAGTTAGAACAGTGATGACTTGTCATATCCTCTTTTTTGGAAAATAGGACCAATTTACAGTGAATCTCTTTCCAAACCGTACATTACATTAGCCGATAGTCAAACACAGAAATGGCGATCCTTGCAGACCGGCCCATCACCATTCCAGGCGTCAGCTGTAAAGAGAAGATCCCTCCGAACAGCCGGATCACAGAGACTGAGTTTAGAGACAGAGTGATGCTCCCTCTGCACTCCCCATCAAATCGTCCTGTTGACATACTTAAAGAGAAATTCCCGAAACAATCTCCTAAACCACATTCCCGGGATCAGACATGGAGTCAAGTTCGCAAAGCACAGTCCCAGCGCCCACAAACAGCGTTAGGCACAGAGTAAAGTTGCGTCCTCACCTTCGGAACTCAGTGTGCAGCTCCCTGTATCCCGTCCCATCACACCAATCCCGGGGCCAGACACACAGTGAATCTCCCTCCACACCGTCCCATCACACACTCCCGGGGTCAGACACAGAGTGAATCTCCCTCCTCACCGTCCCGTCACACACTCCCGGGATCAGACACAGAGTGAATCTCCCTCCACACCGTCCCATCACACAATCCCGGGGCCAGACACAGAGTGAATCTCCCTCCACACCGTCCCATCACACTCTCCCGGGGTCAGACACAGAGTAAATCTCCCTTCCTTGCACACCGTCCCATCACACAATCACGGGGTCAGACACAGAGTAAATCTCCCTCCACTCCGTCCCATCACACACACCCGGGGTCAGACACAGAGTGAATCTCCCTCCACACCGTCCCATCACACACTCCCGGGGTCAGAAACAGAGCGAATCTCCCTCCACACCGTCCCATCACACAATCCCGGGGCCAGAAACAGAGCGAATCTCCCTCCACACCGTCCCATCACACAATCCCGGGGCCAGACACAGAGTGAATCTCCCTCCACACCGTCCCATCACACACTCCCGGTGTCAGACACAGAGTGAATCTCCCTCACCCCGTCCCGTCACACACTCCCGGGGTCAGACACAGAGTAAATCTCCCTCCACTCCGTCCCATCACACACACCCGGGGTCAGACACAGAGTGAATCTCCCTCCACACCGTCCCATCACACACTCCCGGGGTCAGACACAGAGTGAATCTCCCTCCACACCGTCCCATCACACAATCCGGGGTCAGACACAGAGTGAATCTCCCTCCACACCGTCCCATCACACACTCCCTTGGTCAGACACAGAGTGGATCTCTCTCCACACCGTCCCATCACACACTCCCTTGGTCAGACACAGATTGAATCTCCCTCCACACCGTCCCATCACACACCCCCGGGTCAGACACAGAGTGAATCTCCCTCCACACCGTCCCATCAAAAACTCCCGGGTCAAACACTGAGTGAATCTCCCTCCACACCTTCCCATCACACACTCCCGGGGTCAGACACAGAGTGAATCTCCCTCCACACTGTCACATCTCACACTCACGGGGTCAGACACAGAGTGAATTTCCCTCCACACCGTCCCATCACACTCTCCCGGGACAGACACAGAGTGAATCTCCATCCAAACCGTCCCATCACACAGACCCGTGGCCAGTCTCATGTTGAAGCATTCTCCTCACCGTCACTTCACGCACTATCAGAGTCAGATACGCATGGAGTCAAGATCGTCAAGCACAGTCTCAGCACATACAAAGAGCGTTAGGCACAGAGTAAAGTTGCTTCCTCACTGTTCGATCGCAAAATCCCGATGCCAGACTTCAGGCAGAGTGTAGCTCCCTCTATACGGTTCCATCACAGAATCCCCGGTCCGAGCTCGGATTGAAGCTCTCTCCGCACAGTCCCATCACACACCCCCGGAATCAGACACAGAGAAGCTTCCTACACACCGGCCCGTCACTCACTCCCGAGGTCAGACACATTGTGTGCTCCCTGCACACTGTTCGATCACACACTTGCGAAGTCAGTAACGAAGTGAAGCCCCCTGCGCACTCAGAAACAGAGTGACTGCCATCAGCTGCGACCCAGCCCACAGTTCCTCGGTCAGACAAAGAGTGAAGCTCCGCTCCACACCGTCCCATCACACACTCCCGGGGTCTGACACAGAGTGAATTTCCTTTCATAACGTCCCATCACTCATACCTGGGGTGCGAGACAGACAGCATCAGCCGCCTCACAGTCCGTTAACACTGTAGGGGATTCAGAAAGAGGGAAAATCTCCCTCTACACACTCTCTCTCCATTCTCACCAATCACCAGCACTTCATCGTTCTTGAACTCTCCAACAGTGTGACTGCCTCAGAGAAAATAAGTGTGTGTGAGACCAGAGGCAGAACTGAGGAGGGAGTGGAAGGAGAGAGAGGGCTGTGGAGGGGTGTTCAGTTTGCAGTCAGGGGAGGACGAGGTAATAAAACACACGACGGGCCTTTGCACACAGAGACGTAGAGAAGCTGACAACCAGGAGATCGATATCCGGTGCAAATGAGAAGAAATAACACCAAAGGTGAGCAGGGAGATTCACCATGTGTCTGACCCCGGGAGTGTGTGACGTGACGGTGTGTATGGAGATTCATTCTGTGTCTGACCACGGGACTGTGTGATGGGACGGTGCGGAGGAGATTCACTCTGTGTCTGACTGCGGGAGTCTGTGACGGGACTGTGTGGAGGGAGATTCACTCTGTGTCTGACCCCCGGAGTGTGAGATGGGATCGTGTGGATGGAGATTCACTCTCTTCTGACCCCGGGAGTGTGTGATGGGGACAGTGTGGAGGGCGCTTCACTCTGTGACTAACCCCGGTAGTGAGTGATGGGACGGTGTGGAGGGAGATTCACTCTGTGACTGATGCCGGGAGTGAGTGATGTGTCGGGTTGGAGGGAGATTCACTCTGTGTCTCAGCCCAACCAGAATGTGATAGGACGGTGTGGACGTAGCTTGTGCATGTCTCTGACCCCCGATATCTGAAATGGAATGGAGTGCAGGGTGCATCACTCTGGTGTGGATGTATCATACATCACTCTTGCTCTTTTGAATTTATTTTAAGAAGCTTTGAAACAGAGTTAGAACATTGTTGTTTCGCCCCGGTCCTTTCACACCGGTCCATCTCAAATTCATGGCACTATTGTAAAGGGAAGATCCCTCCGAAGCGTCTGATCACACAGACTCGGCGGATTAGAGACAGAGTGAAGCTCCATCTTCACTCTCCCATCAAATATTCCTGTTGGCAGACATTCAGAGAACTCCAACACATTCTCCCGAAACACTTTCCCGGGATCAGACACAGAGTCAATATATCAAAGTACATTCCCAGCTCATACTGATTTGGCTGGACTCTCTCTCGCTCTCTCTCTCTCTCTCTCTCTCTCTCTCTCTCTCTCTCTCTCTCTCTCTCTCTCTCTCTCTCACACACACTCTCTCGCATCTCTCTCTCTCTCTCTCTCTCCCTCCCTTCGCATCTCTCTCTCTCTCGCCCAGACACAGATACAGCCGCGACTGCACATCTCCTCCATCACAACCACCCCTTTATCCACTAGAGTCACCCCCATTTCCAAAGCCATTTCCAAGTGAATGGGAAGAGAGAAGGTGGGGTAGAGCGGGTGGGGGACAGAAAGAGGATTAGTGAGGAGGGCAGTGAGTTAGAAAAACCAGAGAGCGAGTACAGTAAAAAGGAGAGAGCATGTGAGAGGAACGAAATTGAAGCAGGTTAGAGGCACTCATAGGTTTCAAATAGGGAGATAGTGAGGGGAAAGTGAGGGATGCAGAGAGAAAAATTGATAGACAAAAGGTGATGGAGGGATTGTGAGGGAGCTCCTGAACTCCGTTTGTTGAACGCCGTTTATTTTTTCCTGTCTGTATGCCGGTCCAGTCAGTGTAGCCGCACGCTTTCAATATTTCTCGGAAATACTGCAAAGCCCCCAGCTTATGTTCCAATAGGCGAAGAGAGTCTAACTTCAAACACTGCGCAGCGTGTGTTGGTTTCCTGTAAATTTCAATATCTAAATATATGCATTCTTTGGTAAGTTCTACACGGTTTGAAAAGGACAATCTGTTGCTCGTCTCTGTAGCTCGGTTACTTCGGTGGGTGTTTCTGGTTTGTCCCGGGGCCGTGGTTTCTAGAGCACCGAGGGCCTGAATAAACAGGATGTTGCGGTGGGGGAATGGGGTCTTGGTTGTAAACCACTCGGACAGTAAATGTAACATATCCGCCCGTGAGAGAGAATAGAAGAAAAAAAGAGAGAGCTCGAGAGTGAAGCCAAATTGATTCCCACCAACAATCCACCCTCTCCATTTCTACCCCTCTCTCTACATTCTCTTACAATTCTTGCACTCCCCTTCTTTCAGTGATACCCCTTTCTGACCCCTGTCACTCATGATTCTCTCTCCGCCAAACCCTAACATTCCCCTCACTCTCCCTCCCACTGATTCTCCCCACTCTAACTACTCCCCCCCGCCTCTCTTAAACCTCCAGACCACCCTCCTCTCACACCCTCAATCTCCCTCTCTCTTAGCAATTCCTCCCCCGGCTCGCGGCTCCTCTCTTTTACAGCTGTGTGATGGAACGGTGTGGAGTGATTTTCACACTGTGTCTGTTCCCGGGAGTGTGGGATGGGACGGTGTGGAGTGATTTTCACACTGTGTCTGTTCCCGGGAGTGTGGGATGGACGGTGTGGAGGGAGATTCACACTGTGTCTGACACCGGGAGTATGAGATGGGACAGTTCGGAAGGTGATTCACTGTGTGTCTGAACCACTGAGTGTGTGATGGGACTGTTTGGACTGCGATTCACTCTGTGCCAGACCACGTGAGTGTTTGATGGGATGGTGTGGAGGGAGATTCAATCTGTGTCTGACCCCGGGGTTTGTGATAGGATGGTGTGGAAGCAGTTTCACTCTGTGTCTGACCCCGAGAGTGTGTGATGGAACTGTGCGGATGGTGATTCACTGTGTGTCTGAATGAGTCAGTGTGTGATGGGACGGTGTTGAGGGAGATTCACTCTGTGTCTGACCCCGGTAGTGTGTGATAGGACGGTGTGGAGGGAGATTCACTCTGTGTCTGACCCCGAGAGTGTGTGATGGAACTGTGCGGATGGTGATTCACTGTGTGTCTGAATGAGTCAGTGTGTGATGGGACGGTGTTGAGGGAGATTCACTCTGTGTCTGACCCCGGTAGTGTGTGATAGGACGGTGTGGAGGGAGATTCACTCTGTGTCTGACCCCGGGAGTGTGAGATTGGATGGTGTGGATGGAGATTCACTCTGTCTGACCCCGGGATTGTGTGATTGGACAGTGTGGAGGGAGATTCACTCTGTGTCTGACCACGGGAGAGTGTGATGGGACGGTGTGGAGGGAGATTCACTCTGTGTCTGACCCCGGGATTGTGCGATGGGACGTTGTGGATGGAGATTCACTCTGTGTCTGACCCCCGGAGTGTGTGATGGGACGGCGTGGAGGGAGATTCACTCTGTGAACCCGGAATTATGGAATGGGATGGAGTGTATGCTTCTTCTGTTTGGCTGTCACATACCTCTTCCCTTTCGAATGTATTTCAAGACGCTTGGAAACAGAGTTACAACAGGGATGCCTCGTCGAATTGTCTTTTCTGGAAAAGAGAAGCAATTTACAGTGAACCTCTCTCCAAACCCACCATTACATTCGCCGTTAGTCAGACAGAGAATGGATATCCTTTCACAATGGGCCATTACATATTCCCGGCGTCATCTATAAAGAGATGACCCCACCGAACCACCCAATCACAAAGACTCGCAGGTTTAGTGACAGAGTGATGCTCCCTCTGCACTCCCATCCAATCGTCCTGTTGACATGCATAAAGAGAACTTCCCGAAACACTCTCCTAAAACACATTGCCGGGATCAGACAAGGAGACAAGTTCGCAAAGCACAGTCCCTGCACATACAAACAGCGCAGGGCACAGAGTTGCTTCCTCACCGTCCGATCTCAAAATCCCGCGGTCAGACTCCGAGTGGAGCTCCTTCTACACCGCAACATCACAGAATCCCCGGTCCGAGCCCGGAGTGAAGCTCTCTCCGCACAGTCCCATCACACACTCCCGGGAACAGACACAGAGTGAACCTCCTTCCACACCGTCCCATCACTCCCTCCCGGGAACAGACACAGAGTGAATCTCCTTCCACACCGTCCCATCACTCCCTCCCGGGGTCAGGCATAAACAGAATCTGTCGGCTCACAGTCCGCTAACACCGTTCCTTATTCAGAAAGAGAGAGAATCCCCCCCGCACCTCGATCTCTCTCCTCACCAATCACCAGCACTTCAGAGTTCCTGTAGTCTCCAACACTGTGTCTGTCGCAGAGATAATAAGTGTGTGTGACACCAGAGTTCGACCTCAGGGGGAGGAGAAAGTGATTGTGCACAGGATGGTCCTTTCCTCACAGAGACGTAGAGAAGCTGACAACTGAGAGATCGATATCCGGTGCAAATGAGAAGAAATAACACCAAAGCTGTGGAAGGAGATTCACCATGTGTCTCACCCAGGAGGTGTTTGGGAAATTGGGACTCTGATAGGGAGCGTGTAATGGGACGGTGTGGAGGGAAATTCATTCTTTGTCTGATCCCGGGAGTTTGTGATTTGACGTGGAGGAGGGAGCTTCACCCTGTGACTGAATCTGGGAGTCCTTGATGGGGCATTTTAAAGGGAGCATCACTCTGTTTCTGTCCAAGGGAGTTTGTGGTGTGACGGTGTGGAGGAAGATTCATTCTGCGTCTGATCCCGCGAGTGTGTGATGGGACGTTGTGGAGGGAGACTCGCTCTGGGTTTGACACCGGGAGTGTGTAATGGGATAGTATGGAGGGAGATTCACTCTGTGTCCGACCCCGGGATTGTGAGATGGGACGGTGTGGAGGGAGATTCACTCTGTGTCCGACCCCGGGAGTGTGTGATGGGACGGTGTGGAGGGAGATTCACTCTGTGTCTGACTACGGGAGTGAGTGATGGGACGGTGTGGAGGGAGATTCACTCTGTGTCTGACCCCGGGAGTGTGAGATGGTATGGTGTGGATGGAGATTCACTCTGTGTCTGACCACGGGAGTGTGTGATGGAGATGGTGTGGATGGAGATTCACTCTCTGTCTGACCCCGGGAGTGTGTGAAGGGACGGTGTGGAGGGAGATACACTCTGTGTCAGACCCCGGGAGTGTGTGAAGTGGACGGAGTGGAGGGAGATTCAATCTGTGTCTGACTGCGGGAGTGAGTGATGGGACGGTGTGGAGGGAGATTCACTCTGTGTCTGACTGCGGGAGTGAGTGATGGGACGGTGTAGAGGAATAATCACTCTGTGTCCGACCCCGGGAGTGTGTGATGGGACGGTGTGGAGGGAGATTCACTCTGTGTCTGACCCCGGGAGTGTGTGATGGGACGGTGTGGAGGGAGATTCACTCTGTGTCTGACTACGGGAGTGTGTGATGGGACGGTGTGGATGGAGATTCACTCTGTGTCTGACTGCGGGAGTGAGTGATGGGACGGTGCGGATGGAGATTCACTCTGTGTCTGACCACAGGAGTGTGTGATGGAGATGGTGTGGATGGAGATTCACTCTCTGTCTGACCCCGGGAGTGTGTGATGGGACGGTGTGGAGGGAGATTCACTCTGTGTCTGACCCCGGGAGTGTGAGATGGGACGGTGTGGAGGGAGATTCACTCTGTGTCTGACTGCGGGAGTGAGTGATGGGACGGTGCGGATGGAGATTCACTCTGTGTCTGACCACGGGAGTGTGTGATGGAGATGGTGTGGATGGAGATTCACTCTCTGTCTGACCCCGGGAGTGTGTGATGGGACGGTGTGGAGGGAGATTCACTCTGTGTCTGACCCCGGGAGTGTGAGATGGGACGGTGTGGAGGGAGATTCAATCTGTGTCTGACCCCGGGAGTGTGAGATGGGACTGTGTGGAGGGAGATTCACTCTGTGTCTGACCCCAGGAGTGTGTGATGGGACGGTGTGGAGGGAGATTCACTCTGTGTCTGACCCCGGGAGTGTGTGATGGGACGGTGTGGAGGGAGATTCACACTGTGTCTGACCCCGGGAGAGTGTGATGGGACGGTGTGGAGGGAGATTCACACTGTGTCAGACCCCGGGAGTGTGTGATGGGATGGTGTGGAGGGAGATTCACTCTGTGTCTGACCCCGGGAGTGTGTGATGGGAAGGGTTGGAGGGAACTTCGGTCTGGTGTGTATGGTTCATCATTGTGGCTTACACATACCTCTTACTCTTTTGAATGTATTTAATGACGCATGGAAGGAGAGTTAGAACAGTGATGACTTGTCATATCCTCTTTTTTGGAAAATAGGGCCAATTTACAGTGAATCTCTTTCCAAACCGTACATTACATTAGCCGATAGTCAAACACAGAAATGGCGATCCTTGCAGACCGGCCCATCACCATTCCAGGCGTCAGCTGTAAAGAGAAGATCCCTCCGAACAGCCGGATCACAGAGACTGAGTTTAGAGACAGAGTGATGCTCCCTCTGCACTCTCCATCAAATCATCCTGTTGACATACTTAAAGAGAAATTCCCGAAACACTCTCCTAAACCACATTCCCGGGATCAGACATGGAGTCAAGTTCGCAAAGCACAGTCCCAGCGCCCACAAACAGCGTTAGGCACAGAGTAAAGTTGCGTCCTCACCTTCGGAACTCAGTGTGCAGCTCCCTGTATCCCGTCCCATCACACAATCCCGGTGTCAGACACAGAGTGAATCTCCCTCCACACCGTCCCATCACACACTCCCGGTGTCAGACACAGAGTGAATCTCCCTCCACACCGTCCCATCACACACTCCCGGGGTCAGACACAGAGCGAATCTCCCTCCACACCGTCGCATTACACACTCCCGGGGTCAGACACAGAGTGAATCTCCCTCCACACCGTCCCATCACAAACTCCCGGTGTCAGAAACAGAGTGAATTTCCCTACACCCCGTCCCGTCACAAACTCCCGGGGTCAGACACAGAGTGAATCTCCCTCCACACCGTCCCATCACAAACTCCCGGGGTCAAACACAGAGTGAATCTCCCTCCTCACCGTCCCATCACACACTCCCGGGGTCAGACACAGAGTGTATCTCCCTCCACACCGTCCCATCACACACTCCCGGGGTCAGACACAGAGTGAATCTCCCTCCACACCGTCACATCTCACTCTCTCGGGACAGACACAGAGTGAATCTCCATCCAAACCGTCCCATCACACAGTCCCGTGGCCAGACTCATGTTGAAGCATTCTCCTCACCGTAACTTCACGCACTATCAGAGCCAGATACGCATGGAGTCAAGATCGCCAAGCACAGTCTCAGCACATACAAAGAGCGTTAGGCACAGAGTCAAGTTGCTTCCTCACTGTTCGATCGCAAAATCCCGATGTCAAACGTCAGTCTCAGAGTGTAGCTCCCTCTATACCGTCCCATCACAGAATCCCCGGTCGGAGCTAGGATTGAAGCTCTCTCCGCAGTCCCATCACACACCCCCGGAATCAGACACAGAGAAGCGTCCTACACACCGGCCCGTCACTCACTCCCGAGGTCAGACACATTGTGAGCTCCCTGCACACTGCTCGATCACACACTTGCGAAGTCAGTAACGACGTGAAGCTCCCCTGCGCATATCCTACATATGAATGCTGTTTTTCTATGTTATATATATTATGGGTGCTTTGTGCCGTGTGAGACAGTTGCATATTGTGTTTAGCAGCTTCGTCCTGGCTGTATTCATGGGTATTGATGTGTGAAGAAATTATAATTAAACTTAAAGTGAATTGAATTGAAATGATAGGAAACCGTCTGGTCTGTAGAAGTCGCACCTTCTGAGGAAGAGAGCCCAGTGATTCACATAACTGAAAATCTTGTACCAACCCTAAGATTTTAGTCACATATTAAACTGAATGTTCCTTCTAATTTTTGCCACACCTGCACAAAGATAAGTTTGGTGAACCGGCTCCCTTTTCATACCTGTATACTGGCGACGCTAAGGACCGCATACCATCGAGGAATCTCGTACTCAGTAGCTATTTGACGACCCCCTAACAAAGACAACCCTATCGATAAAGCTCGCTCCATTTCACCCTTTTCCCTTCTGAGCCACAGAACCATACTCTCTTCCAGAGACCTGACCGGTGAGACTTTCCCCTGCTTGGTCATTCTCACCTCTCTCTTCCCATCCAGAAATATCCAAAGTGGTCTACCTGTTATTGAGCGGTTTGGCCACAAGGGGTCTCTGCACTGGTTCCGGCCGTTTTGACCCTATAAACTTCCTGTCTGTCACCCAGTTTCCTGTATCCTGCACCTGTAAGTATAGAGATATGCCCTCCCTATCTCCTCCTCAGCTTCCCGACTAATCCCGTGTTCATCCATTTCCAGGTACAACTCCGTAACGCAGAGTGTTAGAAGGTGCAGCTGGATGTCCCTCTTACAGGTGCAGTTGTCAGGAATTCTTGAGGTCTCCCCGCCTTTCCACGTCCTGCAAGAGGAGCATTCAACTCTCATTCCAGACATTGCTACAGCTTTGTGTGATTATAAACAAAGAAACAATAACTAAACTGAAAATAAATCAACCAAAAGTTTTGTGTTTCTCTCTGACCCGAGACTCTCCTCTTTGAAGATTAAAAAATGCTCTAAATGTACCCTCTGACTTCCACTGAAGTCCACTGAAATTCCTGCGAATCTTTCCCTCTACTCTGGCTTATCTCTCTCTCTCTCACACACACACACACACACACACACACACACACACACACACACTCACACACACACACTCTCTCTCTCTCTCTCTCTCTCTCTCACACACACACACACACACACACACTCACAAACACACAAACAAACACAAACACACTCACACATACATTCAAACACAAGTCTCTCCACAACGTCCCATCCAACCCACCTGTTTATAGACTCAGAGACTCCCATGTTCTGAAGATCTTCTCCCTCACCATTCCCCAGAACTCCGCCGTTCCTGAAGTCTTGGTTTGTGAGTCCGGCTCGGAGAACGTGTGTGTTTCTGTTCAGAGGGTGTGTAAGGAACAAGAGAGAATTTGAAGAGTGGGTGATTTTGGTGGGAACACGGTGAGATATCAGTCACTGGGATGAAGTGTTGTCGAACCAAACGATCGGCCTGTTTACACAGAACAGTGCAGAGGCTCAGATCCGAGAGACCGACATCTGGTGGAAGGGGGCTGGGTGGGTTAACAACAGAAGTCACCTCTCCCCCTTTCTACCCATAATTCTATATAAACACAGAGAGAGGGAGACGTGCAGAGGGGGGAGTGGGTTAATGGAACCGTGGAAGATCTGTAGGGGATGGAGCAGGTCAGGGAGACGGAGAGAGGAGCTGGGGAACGAGCAGATAACGGAGACGGCGCGGAGTGTAGGGGACGGAGGGGTGATGGAGGCGTGGTGTGTGGAAGAAGATGGTGGCGGCGGAAACGGGGAGGGCTGTAGGGAAATCGTGCATGATGGAGACGAGGATGGTCGACTGGGAAGGAGGGTTGACGACGAACAGGAGACTGAAAACTCAATGAACCAGGAACACCTTCTTCCCCTCCGCCAGCATATTCTTGAACACAACAGCACCACCTCCACTTTTTGCGGCATTTATTAGCTTTATGCATTTGACATTAATTTTACACATTTGCGCCCTACTGATTCTTCAGTCGAACAAATCTCAGGCCGTCTAAGTCACAGATAATAAAACAGACCATGAATCCGGTAGAAAAGATGCGATACAGGTGGACAGGACATTTGACACGCTGGCCTTCATCCGTCAGGACACTGAGTCCGGGAGTCGGAGGTCACGTTGCAGTTGCAGATGACGTCGGTCAGGCCGCACTTGGAGTATGGAGTTCAGTTCTGCTTGCCTTGCTCTAAGAGAAATCTCAACGAACTGGAATGATTGCACTGGGAGATTTCCGAGGATGCTACCGGGAGAGGAGGGACTGAGATATGGAGCGAGGTTGGGAATTCTGTGACTTTTTTCGGTGACCTTACAGAGGTGTACAAAGTCACGGGAGACACAGATACGGCGAATGCGCGCTCTCTATTTCCCTCGCACTGGGGTATCGAGAACATTAACGCACATGATTGAGGCGAGAGTAGCTAAAGATAGAAGCGTGGAGCGAGTTTGGGTAGACAAAAGAGACACAATGGGAATGGGGAGATGGGTACAGACGGAGGAGAGAATCTAGGGAGAGACCGGGAACGGAAGCGGGAATTGGGGGAGAGGGAGGCAAGAAACCAGGGTGAAGAAAACGGGGATGAAACAGAGGAAGCGGGAGTGGAGAAGGCTGAGGGGGAGTCTTTAGACGGACGAGGATACAGAGAGGGTAAGATGGTGACTAAGATTGTGATAGAAGGAAAGAGCAGGATATGGTAAGTGTGAGGGGCAGCGGCGCGGAAAGGGTAGTGAGAGTGGTTAAGAGAAATGGAGGAGAAAGAGGGTTTTATCATTATATTTAATTCGGTCCCACTGGTTGGTGACAGAGCCCTGGATCTTTTCAGAAATATCCGGGCACAAAGGTGCAGACTTCTCACAGATGAAGCGGGTACGAACCTGATCGCAAGGTTTATTCTCACTGTACGGTGTACATTTACCGCATTCAAAATCTCCACCGTTAATCCGGCCCAAGGCATTCGAAGCCAATTCTCTGTCAAAGAGGGGTAAACAATTTCAACGCACCTCCAGCAGTCAGTCCCCAAAACCACAGATACCCTCCCTCGCCTTTGACCTGTAGCACCACAACATCTCCCACAACCCCACTTTCCAAACACAGCCCTGTGTCAGTCTGCAGAATACTCCCACTGACCCACTCTCTCCCTGCACCCCTGTGTCAGTCACCAAAGTAATCCCTTGCCCCACTCTCTACCTATAGATCGGTGTCAGAGACCAGAATAATAAGAGTACCAAACCTGCTTCTCACATGCCCGTGTCAATCCACAAAATATTCCCACAGCGCCAGTCCCCCCAAGGCCCCATGCCAGTCCTCGAAATGCTTTCACTGCTTTACTATCTCCCCATAGGCCTATCTTTTGAGCCTAAGTACTCCCATCCCACAGATCAGTGTCATTCCAAACTATACTCACAGCCTGACTCTCTCCCCACTCTCCCGTGCCTGTCCCCGAAATAATCCCACTCCTCAACCCTCTTCTTAGAGACCTGTGTCAGTCAACAAAACATCTCCTGCTTCCCATGCTCTCCGGACGGACGTCTCTCTGTACCCATAGTGCTCCCACGGAAACATTTTCTCCCCGCAGATCTGTGTCTGTTCCCAAAGTACACCCATCCCTCAATCTCTCCCCACAGACATGTGCCAGGCCCCAAAGTGCTTCCATTACCTCTCTCTCTCCGACAAACTGGGTCAGATCCCAAAAGAGCTCCATAGCTGTTCCCTCACCTCAAGGCCCCGTGCGAGTCCCCACAATATTCCCAATGCCTAGCCTTCTCCCTAAAGATATGTGCCAACCACCTAAAGACTCGCACTTCTCACTCTCGTCCCTCAGACCATGTCAGATTCCACATTTGGAGATGGAATTCTGAGTATCAGAGCGGGTGTGCGGCGGGAGCCATTTTGATTTTTTCTGCTTTTGATCGCGGTTAAGAGAGGCAGGATTGCTCAGACGTGTGACGTTGGGCATTGAAGCGACCGATATTTAAATAGAAAACAGCCTTATGCAGCGGGCAGCGTCGTTTTGCTGGCAGCGGAGTGAGCCGGGAGCAGAGTGAAAGCGAAAGGGCTTTGGCTCAAAGGGCTCAGGTGGATTCTGGCGAGGGAAGGTAGAATTAGCTTTTAATTGTTACTGTTATTTGAGGAAAAGGTTGATTCCGAGTGTGAGGGCAGATTATTGTTCTCGGTGTCGGACGTGCGAGGTCTTGGAGACTCCTTGTCTCCGGGACGTGTACATCTGCTCCAGGTGCGCAGAGCAGCAGATCCTAAGCGACTGTGATAGGGAACTGGATCTGTAGATTCATGACCTTCGTCTGGTCAGTGAGAGGGAGGAGATGATAGAGATGTGTTACAGGCAGGTGGTCACACCAGGGCCACGGGAGGCAGACAGGTGGGTCACGGTTTGGAGAGGTAAGGGGAGGAGTCAAGTACTAGAGAGTACACCAGTGGCTGTACCCCTTGACAATAAGTATTCCTGATTCAGTACTGTTGGGGGGGGGCAACCTACCTGGGGGTAACGACAGTGGCCGTGCCACCGGCACAGAGTCCGGCCCTGTAGCTCAGAAGCCTAGGGAAAGGAAGAGGAAGGCAGCAGTAATCGGGGACTCGACAGTTAAGTGGACAGATGGGCGATTCTGTGGACGCAGTCAGGAGACCCGGATGGTAGTTTGCCTCCCTGATGCCAGGGTCGGGGATGTTTCGGATCGCGTCCATGATATCCAGATTTTGGAGTGTGAGGAGCCAGAGGTCGTGGTACATATAGGTAACAATGACATAGATAGGACAAGGGAAGAGTTCCTGCACGGAGAATATAGGGAGCTAGGAAGGGAGTGCCTGTGCCACGTGACAGTGAGAGAAGGAATGGAATGAGGTGGAGAATAAATTCCTGGCTGAAGGATTGGAGCAGTGGTCAAGAGTTCAACTTTCTGAATCACTGGGACCGCTTTTAGGGCAGGTGCGACCTGTACAAAAAGGATGGGTTACATTTGAATCCAGGGGGACAAATATCCTGGCCGGGAGATTTGCTAAGGCTACTGGGGAGATTTTAAACTAGAATGGTTGGAGGGTGGGAATCAATTTGCAGAGACTAGGAGAGAGGAGATTAGGTCACAAATAAAGAAAGCTTGTAGACACTGTGTGAGGGAGGATAGGTAGGTGACAGAGAAGGGAGCACTCAGACCGAAGATGTAGGGGAGAAGGAAGAAAATGATAACACAGTTGTTTGAGACGTTAAGGATAAACAGAGAGGAAGAGGTTTTTTAAAAGGAGAGTTTTTTAAATGCATCTATTTTAATGCTCGGAGCATTGTATGAAAGGTGGATGAGCTTAGAGCATGGATGGATACCTGGAAATATGATGTTGTAGCAATTAGTGAAACATTGTTTCAGGAGGGGTGTGATTGGCAACTAAATATTCGTGGATTTCGCTGCTTCAGGTGTGATTGAATCGGAGGTGTTGCATTGCTTGTCAGAGAAAATATTACAGCTGTGGTTAAGCAGGATAGATTAGAGGCCTCGTCTAGGGAGGCTATCTGGGTGGATTTGAGGAATGGGAAAGGTGTAGTAACAATTCTATACCACCTAACGGGGACCGAGAATTGGAGGAGCAAATTGGTTAGGAGATAGCAGATACTTGTAGTAAGCACCCAGGATGTGATTGTGGGAGATTTTAATTTTCCACACATAGAAAGGGAAACACATTCTGAAAAAGGGCTGGATGGTTTGGAGTTGTATAATGTGTGCAGTATAGCTTTTTTTGCAGTAATGCATAGAGGTACCAACCAGAGAAGGGGCAGTGTCGGATCTGCTGTTCGGGAATGAGATATATCAGGTGACGGAGGTATGATTTGGAGATCACTTCGGGTCCAAAAGTCACAATACCATTATTTTAAATTTAGTTATGGAGAAGGATAGGACTGGACCCAGAGCTGAGATTTTTGATTGGAGATAGGCTAACTTTGAGGAGATGCGAAAGGATTTAGGAGTGGATTGGGACAATAACAGGGCCTCTGACGGTAATATTTGAAATGTCATTAGGAACGGGGATGCTGCCAGAGGATTGGTGTATTACTCATGTGGTTCCGCTGTTTAAAACGAGTTATAAGAGGAAACCTGGCTAGTATTGGCCTGTCGTTTTGACGTCAGTGGTGGGTAAAATAATGGAAAGTATTCTTGGACATGGTATATATAATTATCTGGATAGACGGTGTCTGATTAGGTGCAGTCAACATGGATTCGTGCGTGGAACGTCATGTTTACTATTTGTTGTTGAGTTTTCTAGGAAGCTGACGATGGTAAAGCAGTTGATTTTGTCTATATGGACTTCAGTAAGGCCTTTGACAAGGTTCCGCACGGAAGGATAGTTAGGAAGGTTAAATAGTTAAGTATTTATATTGAAATAGTAAAATGGATTCAATAGTGGTTGGTTGGGAGATGCCAGAGAGCAGCGGTGGATAACTGTTTGTCAGGTTGGAGGCCGGTGACTAGTGGTGTCCCTCAGGGACCTGTGCTGGATCCAAAGGTGTTCTTCATATCTATTAACGATCTGGATGGTGGGGTAGTAAATTGGATTAGTAAATATGCAGATGTTGCTAAGATAGGTGTCGTTGTGGATAATGAAGTATGTTTTCAAAGCTTTCAGAGTGATTTAGGCCAGCTGGAAGATGGCAAATGGAGTTTAATGCTGATAAGCGTGAGGTGCTACTTTTCGATAGGACTCATCAAAATAGGACATACATGGTAAATGGTAGGGCACTCAAGAATGCTGTAGAACCGAGTGATCTAGGAATAATGGTGCACAGTTCCCTGAAGGTGGAATCTCATGTGGATAGGATGGTGAAGAAAACTTTTGGTATGCTGGCCTTTATAAATCATGCAATGGGTATCAGAGTTGGGATGTAATGTTAAAATTGTACAAGGCATTGGTGAGGGCAAATCTGGAGTTCTGTGTACTGTTCTGTCAGAGAATTATGGGAAAGATGTCAAAAAATAAATAGAGTACCGACGAGATTTCTGGAACGTAACCAATGTTTCAGCACGTATTTTACCGGGAAAGGTTGAACAAGTTAGCTCTTTATTCTTTGGAGAGTAGAAGGTTGAGGGGGGAATTGACAGAGGGATTTAAGATTACAAGGGGAATAGGTATATTTAACGCAGATAGGCTTTTACTACTGAGAGTAAGGGAGATTCAAACAAATCGACATGAGTTGAGAGTTAATAGGCAAAAGTTTAGGGGCAACACAAGGGGAAAGTTCTTTACTCAGAGAGTGGTAGCTGTGTGGAACAAGTTTCCAGTAGATTGCAGAGGCAGGTTTGATTTTGTCTTAAAAAAATAAAATGCCCCGATTCCCCATTTTCTCCCTACAGACCTTGTCAGTCTCCAAACTCATGCCAATGCACATTCCCTTTAGCCAACCATGTCTGACCACAAACTAATCCCACTGCACACAAAATTCCCGCAGCCTGTGCCAGTCCCCAAAATAAATCCACTGCCCACTCGCCTCTCGCAACCTGTATCAATTCGACGGCCCACTTTCTTCTCAGAAACTTGCAAGACCCCAAATCTCACCCGTCTTTGCATTTTCCAATCCAATATGAAATGCCTTGGTCGTGGACAGCTTTGCTAATAAAAATCTGTGAAATTAAATTGCTATCATTAATGATTGAATTCGAGCAAAATTTAAGGAGAGTACCTTTATGTCCGACTCCAGGAGAGTGTGAAGAGATGGTGTTAAAGGAGCTTAATTCTGTGTCTCACAACAGGAGAAAATCATGGTACGGTGTGGAGGGCCTCACTCTGTGTCTGACGCCCGGGAGTGTGTGATGAGACGGTATGGAGGGAGCGCTTTGTGTCCTACCACGGGAGTGTGTAATGTGACGGTGTGGAGGGAGCTTCATTCTGTGTCTGATCCCGGAAATGTGTGATAGGATAGTGTGGAGGAAATTCTCTCCATTTCTGGCACTGGAAGTGTGTGCTGGGACTAGAAGGGGGGAGCTTCACCTTGTGCCTGACCCTGGAAGTGTGTGATCAAACGGTGTGGAGGGAGCTTCACTCTGGTGTGGATAAATCTTCCGTCGATCATGACACGTACCTCTTCTTCCGCTGAATTTATTTCAAGAAGTTTAGAATCAGTGCTCAAACAATACTCTTTCGCCTCTTTGTAGTAATATTTAAACGTGGATATAAAATAACACCCGTCTTCATTTCTGATCCATTCCTGGGAAAACGTTTGCTCTGAAAGTTAGGAACAAGGAGCAGTGAATCTCCCTGCATACTGTCCATTACATCCGCTGCGTGTCAGACACAGAAAGAGGATCCCTCCTCACCGGCCCATCACACACAACTGGTCAAATACAGAATGAAATACCATCCTCAAAAGTCCCTTGAAAATTCCGAACAAGTAAAAGTCAATCGCCTACATCCACCGGAAGACAGACATAGAATACAATCTCTGCACACCGACCCGTCACACTCTCGGGGTCAGGTACAAAGTGAAACTTCCTCCACATCGTCCCATCACACAATCCTGGGCTTGGACACAGTGTTAATCTCCCACCAGACTTTCTCAACACACAATCCAGTTATCAGAAACAGAGTGAATCTCCCTCCAAACCATCCAATCACACACTTCCGGGGTTAGACACAGAGTGAATCTCCCTCCACATCATCCAATCACACACTCCCAGGATCAGACAGAGACAATCTCCCTTCACACCGTCCCATCCAAAACTTCTGGGATCATACTCGCAATGAAAGTACACAAATTTGGGTTCCGCACAGAATGTCCCGTCACACACTCTCGGGGACAGACGAAGAATGAAGCTCTTGTCTCATGGTCTTATCATACTCTCCCGGTGTCAGACACAGTGATGCTTCTTCCCAACTGTTCCAACACACACGACCGGGGTCAGACACAGAATGAAGCTTTCTCTCCACCACACTATCAGACACTCCTTTGGTCAAACATGGAGTGAAGCTCCCTGCACCCTGTCCCATCACACAATGCTGCGGAAAAAACACAGAGTTAGCCTCCATCAACACTTCCCCAACACACCTCTCGTGATCAAATTCGAAATGAAACACTCTCTGCACCATCCCGCCGCATACTCCATTGGTCAGACACAGTAACACAGATGCTCCTTCTGCACGGTAGCATCAAATCGGACAGGGGTCAGAAAACGAGAAAAGACACCCCCCACACCGTCCAATCACACAGTCCCGGGGTCAGACACAGTGACGCTGGATCCATACTGTCCCATCAGACATTCCCGGAGTGAGACATCGAGTGAAGCTGTAATGTTACGTCTCACAATCTCGTGTTCAGACACAGAGTAAATCCACCTCCACAACGTCCCATCACACTCTCCTGGATTCAGTGACAGTGTGAAACTTCCTCCACGCAGCCCCATCACACACTTACGGGGTCAAACACAGAGTGAATCACCCACCAATCCATCACCATACACTCCCGATGTCAAGCACAGAGTGACGCCTCCTCTCTCCATGCCTGCCCTGTGATGAGGAGCGGGTGAAAGAGGGGGATGATGCCTCACCTCTTCTGCTGGTCAAAAATTCACAGATTTGAGCTTTGGTCTCATTGACAGATCTGTACTTCGTTTCCATCTCAGTGAACTGGTTACGGAGAGTGGACCGATTACAGTTGAGTGCGGAGAGCATGGATTGAAGGGTTGATTTTAACTCATGGTAGTCTCGGTCAGAAGTGACCTTAGATTGATGAATCTGTGACACTGAGAGAGATGGTGAGGGATGTTTAGTGTTTACTGTGATACGTGATTCAGCGTCACGGTACCATATAACCATATAACTATATAACAATCACAGCACGGAAACAGGCCATCTCGGCCCTCCTAGTCCGTGCAGAACTATTAATCTCACCAAGTCCCAACTACCCGCACTCAGCCCAGAACCCTCCCCTCCTTTCCTGTCCAGATACCTATCCAATTTTACCTTAAATGACACAACTGAACTGGCCTCTACTACTTCTACAAGAAGCTCATTCCGCACAGCTATCACTCTCTGAGTAAATAAATATCCCCTCGTGTTTCCCTTAAACTTCTGCCCCCTAACTCTCAAATCATGTCCTCTCGTTTTAATCTCCCCTACTCTCAGTGGAAACAGCCTATTCATGTCAACTCCATCTATCCCTCTCAAAATTTTAAATACATCAATCAAATCCCCCCTCAACCTTCTGTGCTCCAATTAATAGAGGCCTAACTTGTTCAACCTTTCTCTGTAACTTAAGTGCTGAAACACAGGTAACATCCTAGTAAATCGTCTCTGCACTCTCTCTAATTTATTGATATCTTTCCTATAATTCGGTGACCATAACTGCACACAATAATCTAAATTTGGCCTTACCAAAGCCTTGTACAATTTTAACATTACATCCCAACGTCTGTACTCAATGCTCTGATCTATAAAGGCCAGCGTTCCAAAAGCCTTCTTCACCACCCTATCTACATGAGACTCCACCTTCAGGGAACTATGCACTGTTATTCCTAGATCTCTCTGTTCCACTGCATTCCTCAATGCCCTACCATTTACCCTGTATGTTCTATTTGGATTATTCCTGCCAAAATGTAGAACCTCACACTTCTCAGCATTGAAATCCATCTGCCAACGTTCAGCCCATTCTTCCAACCGGCATAAATCTCCCTGCAAGCTTTGAAAACCAACTTCATTATCCACAACACCTCCTACCTTAGTATCATCGGCATATTTACTAAACCAATTTACCACCCCATCATCCAGATCATTTATGTATATTACAAACATCATTGGGCCCAAAACGGATCCCTGAGGCACCCCGTTAGTCACCGGCCTCCATCCCGATAAACACTTATCCACCACTATCTCTGGCATCTCCCATCTAGCCACTGTTGAATCCATTTTATTACTCCAGCATTAATACCTAAAGACTGAACCATCTTAACTAACCATCCATGTGGAACTTTGTCAAAGGCTTTGCTGAAGTCCATACATACTACACCCACTGCCTTACCCTCGTCAACCTTCCACGTAACTTCTTCAAAAAATTCAATAAGATTTGTCAAACATGACCTTCCACGCACAAATCCATGCTGGCTACTCCTAATCAGATCCTTTCTATCCATATAATTATTAATACTATCTCTAAGAATACTTGCCATTAATTTACCCACCACTGATGTCAAACTGACAGGTCTATAATTGCGAGACTTACTTCTAGAACCCTTTTTAAACAATGGAACCACATGAGCAATACACCAATCCTCCGGCACAATCCCCGTTTCTAATGACATCTTAAAGATCTCCGTCAGAGCTCCTGCTATTTCTACACAAACTTCCCTCAAGGTCCTGGGGAATATCCTGTAAGGACCCGGAGATGTATCCACTTTTAAATTTCTTAAATGCGCCAGTATTCCACCTCTTTAATTGTCATAGGATCTATAACTTCATTACTTGTTTCCCACACCTTACACAATTCA
The DNA here is from genome assembly GCF_030144855.1 of Hypanus sabinus. Lineage (NCBI taxonomy): Eukaryota > Metazoa > Chordata > Chondrichthyes > Myliobatiformes > Dasyatidae > Hypanus > Hypanus sabinus. The sequence continues at coordinate 74,446 of NW_026779330.1, read as the reverse complement.
ATATCCTTCTCCTGAGTGAAAACCGAAGAGAAGAAATCGTTCCAAATCTCTCCCATCTCCCTCGGCTCCACACATAGCTGACCAATTTGATTCTCTAAGGGGCCAATTTTATCCCTCACTATCCTCTTGCTTTTTAATATAACTGCAGAATCCTTTCGGATTTACTTTCAGCTTATTTGCCAAACCAACCTCGTATCTTTTTTTAGCTTTTCTAATCTCTTTCTTAAGATTCCTTTTACATTCTTTATATTCCTCGAGCAATTCCTTTACTCCATGCTGCCTATATCTATTGTAGACATCCCTCTTTTTCCGAACCAAATTTCTAATATCCCTTGAAAGCCATGGTGCTTACAAACCTTTAGCCTTTCCTTTCAACCTAAAAGGAACATAAAGATTCTGTACCCTCATAATTTCACCCTTAAATGATCTCCATTTCTCCATTGCATCCTTCCCAAAAAACAACTTGACCCAATCCACTCTCTCTAAATCTCTTCGCATCTCCTCAAAGTTAGCCTTTCTCCAATCAAAAATCTCAACTCTAGGTCCTGTCGTGTCCTTCTCCATAATTATATTGAAGCTAATGCTATTCTGATCACTGGACCCGAATTGCTCCCCAACACATACATCTGTCAGCTTACCTATCGCATTCCCTAACAGGAGATCCAACACTGGCCCATCTCTAGTCGGTACTTATATGCATTGTTGCAAAAAAACTATCCTGCACACATTTCACAAACTCAAAACCATCCAGGCCTTTTACAGAATGAGCTTCCCAGTCTACGTGTGGAAAATTAAAATCTCCCTCAATCACCAACTTGTGTTTGGTACAAATATCTGCTATCTCCTTACGCATTTGCTCTTCCAACTCATGCTCCCCATTAGGTGGCCTATAATACACTCCTATCAGTGCTACTACACCCAATTCCTCAATTCTTCCCAAATAGCCTCCCTAGAGGAGCTCTCTAATCTATCCTTCCAAAGCACCGCCATAAGATTTTCTCGGACAAGCAAAGTAACACCTCCTCATCTGGCCCCTCCTACTCTATCACACCTGAAGCAACTAAATCCAGGAATATTTAGTTGCCAATCACACCCTTCCTGCAACCATGTTTCACTAATAGCTACAACATCATAATTCCAGGTATCAATCCACGCATTAAACTCATCCACCTTTCTTACAATGCTCCTAGCATTAAAATAGATACATTTAAGCCACTCTCCACCCTCTCCTCTCTTTTCATCCCTAACAATGCATTCAAATGTATTATCCATTTCTTTCTTCTCCCCTACAGCTTCGGGCTGAGCGCATCCCTTCTCGATCGCCTGCCTTTCCTCCCTCACACAATGTCTATTTACTTGCTCTACTGGTGAACTAATCTCCTCTCTCATGGTTTCCTCAAATTGATTCCCGCCCCCCCCCCCCCATCTTACTAGATTATACTCTGCCCTGTAGCCCTGGCAACCTCCCCGCTAGGATATTGGTCCCCCCAGGATTCAAGTGTAATCCGTACTTCTTGAACAGATCATGCCTGCCCCAGAAGAGGTCCCAATGAACCAGAAACTTGAGTCCTTGCCCCCTGCTCCAATCCCACATCCACGCATTCATCCTCCACCTAATTCTATTCCCACTCTCACTGTCGCGTGGCACAGGCAGTATTCCCGAGATTACTACCTTTGCGGACCATTTTCTTAACGGCCTTCCTAACTCCCTATACTCTCATTCCAGGATCTCTTCCCCTTTCCTACCTATGTCATTGGTACCTACATGTACCACGACCTCTGGCTCCTCACCCTCCCACTTCAGGATATCTTGGACGCGATCAGAAACGTCCCGAACCCTGGCACCAGGTAGGCAAATTACCATCCGGGACTCCCGTTCACCTCCACAGAACCGCCTGTCTGAACCCCTGACTATCGAGTCCCCTATTACTATGGTCCACTTTCTTCTATCACTACCCTTCTGAGCTACAGGGCCGTCCTCTGTGCCGGAGACCCGGCCGCTGTCATTTCCAACAGGAAGGCTGCCCCCCCCCCCCAACAGAACTCAAACATGAGTCCTTATTGTCAAGGGGTACAGCCACTGGGGTACTCTCTAGTACCTGCCTCTTCCCCTTCCTGACCGTGACCCACCTATCTGCCTCCCGCGGCCCCGGACTGACCACTTGCCTGTAACTCCTCTCAATCACCTCCTCACTCTCCCTGACCAGGCGATGTCATCGAGCTGCAGCTCCAGTTCCCTAACTCGGCCCTTCAGGAGCTGCAGTTCGGTGTAACTGGCGCAGATGTGGACGTCCGGGCGGCTCGGAGACTCCAGGACCTCGATATCCGACACCGAGAACAACAAGCTGCCCTCACACTCATACTTCCCAAATAACTGAAAAATAACAAGAACTAAAAGATAAGCCTACTCTGCCCTCATCAGCCTATGCCCCCTGAGCCCAAGCCCTACACTCTGCTCCCGGCACACTCCGCTGCCAGCAAACGAAGCTGCCCGCTTCTTAAGGCTGCGTTCTTTTTATATCTTCCCTCCTTCCCATGCCTCCTCACGCGCCTGCGCAGTCCCGCCTCTCAGAACTCCGATCGCAGACGCAGTTGGACAATTTGAAAATGGCCGCCGCCGCATTTCCTCTCAAAGCCTCGCTGTCCTCTTCCAAAAGAGAACTACCTCACTAAGTCTCTCCTTTTTTATATCTTCCCTCTTTCCCAGGCCTCCTCACGCGCCTGCGCAGTCCCGCCTCTCAGAACTCCTATCTGAGACGCTATTGGACAATTTAAAAATGCCCGCCGCCGCACTGCCTCTCAAAGCCTCGTTGTCCTCTTCCAAAAGATTACCATTTAATACCGAACGGTTAACAGAGAGTGTTGCGTCAGTGTCACGGTGAAGGGTGTCACAGTGATGGATGTGCTTGTGGCACAGTGAGAGGCGTTGGCGCCACCTTGTGGGGCGAGTCTGAGTCACGCTGAGGGGTATATCAATGCCCCGCTAAAGGTTTTGTTGTTGTTACTATCGGGGTCTGCGTTACTATCGAGCGGGGCATGTCCGAGTTGCTCTGAGTGGCGTGTCGATGTCGCTGTGATAGGAGTTTTTGTGCCCCGGCGGGAGGTGACCAGGTCACAGTGAAGTGTATCTCGATGTCAAGGCGAAGTATATGTCAGGATGAGGGACCTTGTGGTGTCACGGTGGGTGAAGTATCTGTGTGGGGCGCGCTGTGCTCTCAGAGCTGTGTATGTCTGCGTCACCGTGAGAGACATGTCATGACCACGGTGTGTGTGAGAGGGTCACGCTGAGGTGTGTGTCGCTGTCACCGACCGTACTAAGTCAGTATCATTCTTTGCCTGTGTCCGGGTGAGGTGAGGGTAATTGCCTCAGTGAGCGGTGCATCGGTGTTATGTTAAGGGGTGATACTGTCTCGGTAAGGGGTATTACAGTGACGTGCGAGTCCTTGTCACGATGCGGTGCAGAGCGGATCACGCTGAAGAGCGTGAAGGTGTCTCGGTGTACGGTACCTCAGTGTCACGGTAAAGAGCGTGTCGGTGTCATGTGAGGTGTGTTTCGGTGTCGTCTTGAGGAGTTTATCAGTGACACGGGCAGGGGCTTGCCGATAGTACAGTGAGGGGTGCGTTGATGTCAGTGTGACAGCCACGTGTGTCTCACAGCGATGTTTGTGTCAGTGTCGCGGTCAGGACTGTATCTCTGTCTCGTTGAAGGTCGTGACCGTGCTACGGCAACAACATTGTTGATGTTATGGTGAATGTTATGGTGGTCAGGACGAGTCTTGATTATGTTACGGTAAAGGCCGTGTTTTTATTACGGTTCGAGTGTGTCCATGTTTTGGTGATGGGTTTTAAACTGTGTTACAGTGAGGGGCGTGTGGATGTCAATATTTAGGGTCTGACTCCACCGGGAGACCGTTCCACTCACCATGGATCGAGAGACCAGTCACTATCACGATGTGATAGTCACGCTGTGACTAGGCAGAGTAGGCAGATCAGACGGTGCGGTCTATTTCCGATCTTCATTTTCGACTGTTGTTCATGCGCAGCTGTAGAGAGAGAAGACGACCATACAACCATAAGATATAGTGGCAGAAGTAGGCCATTCGGGCCATCGAATCTGGTCCGCCATTCAATCGTGGCCTGATCTAATACTAGTCATCCCCACTCCTCTGCCTTCTTCCTATACCCTTTGAAACGCCGCCTCGTCAAGAACCTACCTCTCTCTGCCTTAAATGCACCCAGTGACTTGGCTTCCGCAGCTGCTCGTGGTAACAAATTCCACAGATTTACCTCCCTCTGACTAAAGTAATTTCTCTGCCTCTCATTTTTAAACGTACGACCTTCAATCCTGAAGTTGTGTCCTCTTGTCCTGGAATCCCTTACCACAGAAAGTAACAGTTCCATATCTAGTGTGTGCAGGAATTTTAACATTTAGGATTTTATATGAGATCCTCGCTCATTCTCCTGAACTCCAGGGAACACAGCACAAGAGCTGCCAGACATTCTTCATGCGGTAACCCTTTCGTTCCTGGAATTATTCTCGTTAATCTTCTCTGAACCCTCGCTAATGGAAATAAGGAGAAATCATGCTTGAATAATCTTCGGCTATTTTTTGAGGATGTAATTATGAAAATGGTCAAGTGAGAGCCGGTGGATGTAGTGTACCTGCACTTTCAGAAAGCCTTTGATAAGGCCCCACATAGGAGATTAGGGGGCAAAATTAGAGCACATGGTATTGGGAGTAGGGTACTAACATGGATATAAAATTGGTTGGCAGACAGGAAACGAAGAGTACTGATAAACGAGTGCTTTTGAGAATGGCAGGTAGTGACTCGAGGGGTACCGAAAGGCTCGGTGCTTGGAGAGCAACTTTTTACAATATGCATTAATGATTTAGATGAAAGGATTAAACGTACCATCAGCGAATTAGCAGACACAAAGCTGGTGGCGGTGTGAAAGATGGGGAGGATGATAGGAGATTGCAGAGTGACTTGGTCAGGTTGGCTGAGCGGGCAGACGCATGGCAAATACAGTTTCATGTGCATAAATGTGAGGTTATCCACTTTGGTGGCAAGAATAGGAAGGGAGATTAATATCTGAATGGTGTCAAGTTAGGAAAAGGGGAAGTACAACGAGATCTGGGTGTTTTTGTACATAAATCACTGAAAGTAAACATGCAGGTACACCAGGCAGTGAAGGAAGCTTATGGCACGTTAACCTTCATATCAAGGAGAGTAGAGTATCGGAGCAAAGAGATCCTTCTGCAGTTATACAGGGCCCTGGTGAGTCCACAGCTGGAGCATTGTGTTCAGTTTTGGTCTCCAAATTTGAGGAAGGACATTTTTGATATTCAGGGAGTGCAGCGTACGTTCATGAAGTAAATACCCGGGGTGGCGGGACTGTCATATGTTGAAAGATTGGAGCGACAGGGCTTGTATACACTGGAATTTAGAAGAATGAGAGGGGATATGATTGAGGCTTATAAGATTATTAAGGGATTGGACAGGTTAGAGGCAGGAAACATGTTCCCGATCTTTGGGGAGCCCAGAACCTGAGGCCACAGTTTAAGAATAAGGGGTAAACCATTTTGAACGGAGTTGAGGAAAAACACTTTCACCCAGCGAGCTGAGGATATATGGAATGCTCTCCCTCGGAAGCAGTGGAGGCCAATCCTCTGGATCCATTCAAGAAAGAGTTAGATAGAGCTCTTAAAGATAGCGGAGTCAAGGGATTTGGGGAGAAAGCAGGAGCGGGGTACTGATTGCGAATGATCAAACATGATCACATTGAATGGTGGTTCTGGCTCCAGTGGCCGAATGACCTACTCCTGCATCTATTGGCTATTGACTGTAATATCAGTATAAATATGGAGATTAAAGCTGCAAAAAAAATCTATGTGTGGTCTAATGAGTGCATTATGGTGCCTCATAAACACATCCCTGCTCTTATATTCTGTACATCTAGAACTGAATGTCAACATTTCATTCGCTTTCTTCACCACCAACCGAACCTGGAGATTAACCTTCAGGGTACCTTGCACAAATTCTCCCAAGTACCTTTGCATCTCTGCATTTAGAATTTTCTCTACATCTAAATAACAGTCCATTGAATTATTTCATCCACCAAAGTGCATGATCATACACTTTCTAAGATTGTATTTCATTCGCCACTTCTTTGTCCATTTTACTGAACTACCGAAGTCTCTCTATTTCCTCAACACTACTCGCTCCTCCACATATCTGTGTATCATCGGCTGCAGAAAAGGTGGACGCTATGGTGGGATTGTCTAATGAGTCTCTGTTTGTGGAGGTTAGGAACTGGAAGGGGTCAATAAATTTACAGTTTTATTTTATAGGCCGCCCAAGTGTAACAGGGGTATTGAGGAGCAGATATGGAAACAGATCCTGGAAATGTTTCATAACAAAATTGACGCGATGGGAGATTTTACTTTCCTAAGTATCGATTGGCATCTCCCTACAACAAGGGGTTTAGATGAGGTGGAGTTTGTTAGCACTGTTCAGGAAGATAGATAAATCTACAAGAGAAGAGGCTGTACTTGATTTGGCATTGGGGAATCAACGTGGCCATGTGTCAGAAATCTCAGTTGGAGAGCATATTTCAGAGAGTGATCATAATTCTATCACCTATACAACGGCACTGAAGAGAGATAGGAGCAGACAATTTAGAAAAACGTTTAATTGGAGTAGGGGAGTTATGAGGCTATCAGGCAGGAAATTGGAAGCTTAAATAAGAAACAGATGATATCAGTAAAAAGTACGGATGAAATCTGCAAATGATTAGAGGATATTTGTGTGGAGTTCTGCATAGGTACATTCCAATGAGACTGAGAAGATATGGTAAGTTACAGGAACAGTGGTGTACAAAGGCTGTAATAAATCTAGTCAAGAAGAAAAGAAACAGCTTGCAAAAGGGTCCGAGAGCCAGACAATGTTAGAGATCTAGAGGATTGTACGTCTAACAAGAAAGAACTTAAAAGGGAATTTCGGAGAGCCAGAAGGGACCATGTAAAACCTTGGCGGGTAAGATTAAGGAGCTCCCCAAGGGATTGTACAAGTATGAAAAGAGTAAGAGGATAAGCCGTGAAAGAATAGGACCTATCAAATGAGATAGTGGGGAAACTGTGGGTGGAAGCGGAGGTAATAGCGAAGGTACTTCTTGACCACTTCGCTTCAGTATTCACTATGGAAAATAATCTTCTTGACAGTAGCAGCAGACTGAAAAGCTTGAGCACTTAGATATTAAGAATCCGGATGTGCTGGTGATTTTGGAAAGGATCAAGTTGAATAAGTCGCCGGGACCGGATGGCATGTACCTCAAATTACTGTGGAAGGCGATGGAGGAGATTGCTGAGCCTCTGCTGATGATCTTTGTATGATCAATGGGGACGGGAGAGGTTCCGGAGGATTGGAGGGTTGAGGATGTTGTTAAATTATACTCAAGTGAGTCGTACCGCAGTAGTTGTTAAGTTGATGGAGAGAATCCCGAGAGGCAGGACTTTTGAACATTTGGAGAGCTATAACATGATTAGGAGTAGTCAGCATGGCTTTGTCAAGAGGGGGTTGTGCGATACCAGCCTGATTTAATTTTATGAGGATGTGTCTAAACATATTGATGAAGGAAAAGCAGTAGATGTACTGTGTATGGTTTCCAGCAAGGCACTTGATAAGGTACCCCATGCAAGGCCTGTTGAGAAAGTAAAGAAGCTTGGGATCCAATGGGACGTTGCTTTGTGGATCGAGAACCGGCTTGCGCACAGAAGGCGAAGTGTGGATGTAGACGAGTCATATTTTGCATGGAGGCCGGTCACCAGTGTTGTGACTCAGGAATCTGTTCTGGGATCCTTACTCATCGTGATTTTTATAAATGACCTGGATGAGGAAGTGGAGAAATTGGTTAGTATATTTGCAGATTACACAAAGGTTGAAGGTTTGGTGGATAGTTCGGAGGGCTGTCAGTGGTTACAGTGGGACATTGATGCGATGCACATCTGGGCTGAGAAGTGGCAGATGGAGTTCAACCGAGATAGGTTTGCGGTGGTTCATTTTACTAGGTCAAATATGTTGGCAGAATATAATATTCATTGTAAGACACTTGGCAGTGTGGAAGATTAGAGGGATCTTGGGGTCCGAGTCCCTAGGACGCTCAAAGCATCTGCACAGGTTGTCTCTGCGGTTAAGATGGCCTTCATCAATCGTGGAAGTTAATTTAGGAACCAAGATGTAATGTTGCAGCTCTACAGGACATTGCTAAGTCCCATCTGGAGTTCTATGCTCAGCTCTGGTGGCCTTACTATAGAAAGGATGGGAAAACCGTAGAAACGGTGCAGAGGAAAGTTATAAGGATTTTGCCTGGTTAGGGAGCATGCCTTAAGAGAATAGGTTAAGTGAACTTGGCCTTTTCTCCTTGGAGCGAAGGAGTATGAGTTAGAGCTGACAGAAGTATAAAAGATGATGAGAGGCATTGATCGTTTGGATAGTAAGAGGCTTTCCCCCAGGGCTGAAATGGTTCCTAAAGAGGACACAGTTTTAAGGTGCTGGGGAGTAGTTGCAGAGGAGATGTCAGTGGTAAGTTTTTTTACTCAGAGAGTGGAGGGTGCGTGGAGTGGACTGCTGGCAACGGTGGTGGTGGTGAATACGATAGGGTGTTTTAAGAGGCTTTTAGAGTGATACATGGAGCATAGTAAAATAGAAGGCTTTAGGTAGGGCTAGTAATTTCTAAGGTGGGTACATATTCGGCATAACCTAGTGTGCCAAAGGGCCTGTATAGTGCAGTAGATTTTCTATGTTTCTTCGTTTACCCAGATGGTATACCATCTATGGAACGAGCTGCCAGAGGAAGTGGTCTATTCGGGTACGTTAGGAACGTGGAGACTTGGGGGCATGACTTGTGAGACTCTCCAGAATGACGTCAATACAGCGACCACTGACCTATCTGTGCAGTGATTGGCTGCTCGCCGGGCCGCGAGGCGTTGCGGTGATCCTCAGACTCAGCAATGAGGGTATCGTCTTTCGAAAAGTTCAGCTCTGCGTAGGTGGAGGTCAGACCGTCTGGGGAGGAGAGACGGAGAATATGAGTGTGTGTGTGTGTGAGTGTGTGTGTGTGAGTGTGTGTGTGTGTGTGTGTGTGTGAGAGAGAGAGAGAGAGAGAGAGTGAAGTAATGGATGGCAGACGATGAGTGAAGGAACATTGACAGGGGTGAGAGAGAGAGAAAAAGTGGGGAGAGGTAGAAAAGAGGACAAGGTGGACGGGTGAAGAGACAAAGAGTGCGAGAGGGAGAGTGAGAGAGGGGAAAACAGAAGGATAAGAGAAACCGAAGAGAGCGCGAAGCAGAAAGAGGGGAGTGGTGGATAGAGAAAAATAAAGTGTGTGGAGTGGGAATGAGTGGAAAATTGGGGAGGGAGCGAGAGGGGATGGACCTGGAGATAGATTGAGAGAAATAACAGGGAGCGAGAGGATGCGGGAAGAGGAAGAGCGGGAGAGGGCGGTGTGATAGAGGGGCGGTAGAGCGTTTGAAAAGTGAGAGAGAATGAAGTGGCGAGTCGGTAGAAAGAGTGAGATGAGGGAAAGGGTGGGGAGAGTAGGGGTTGAAAGATGGAGAAAGGCAGAAGGGCGTAAGGTGAAAGTCGAGACAGAAGGGGAATAGAGGAAGAGAGGTGTGAGAAATCGTGGAGAGAGAGGATGAACGAGGTACGGGCGATAACGGGGGAAAAGAGGGAGAGGGTTAGTGAGGTAGTAGGAGAAAGAGGGCAGCGAGGAGATGGAGAGAGGGAATAGAGACTGGGGTAAGAAAGAGTAGAGTGAGGTTTTAATTTTATATAGCGCCCCTCCCACTGTCCTCTATCCTCATCAGTCCTCCCTCGGTGCTTCCTGCTCTTTGCCATCCCCACAGTTCTCCTTTCTTAATGTCTCCTGCTCAGCACCCCTCCCGCTGTACAACCACCATACCGCACTTCCGATGACATTCGCTCTTTACTGACCCCTCCCACAACACTCTCTCTTCATGGGCTCCCTCTATACTGCCCCTCCCCAGTTCTGTCTTCAATCCCCTACCCCGAGTGCAGGCTCTGCGCCAATCCTCCAACAGATCACCCTCCTCATCGCCTATCCCACCTTTCAGCTGGGGACAGAACAGTGAGCGTGATGGGTTCGTGGGTTCCCTCTGATTAATCGTTAGGGTCAATTGTGCGCCTTCCCTGAGATCTCCCGACAGGAATGAACACATCACCTCAATACAGTCAAACTGACAGAGATGAAACTGACCTCCACCTGTCCGGAACCGGGGAACAGAGATGGTCCTGAGATTAAGTTCCACGTACGATACCTCAGGTTCAGCTGGGGACAGAACAGTGAGAGTCAGTGAGGCTCCCTCCACCCGTCAGATCACACACACCCGGAATCAAACACAGAATTGAGGTCTCTCTACCCCCGTTTTTATCTGACCCACTCACCGTTGGAAGGAGACTGTGCATCCGTTTCTCCGAACTTCACATTTACGTAGGTCTTGCCCTCGTCCATCTTGTACAGGACTCTCTGCGTCTCTGAGCTGAAAACGACCGTTGTCGGAGGAAACCCGTGATGAGAAGGCGGTCAAACCGACACCAGCAAACAGCAGGTGGACAGCTGATAAAGAGAGGAAACGAGAGCAGGGAGAGGAATTGCGGAGAGGACAGAGAATGCGGAAATGGGAGTGCGTTGCTGAGACAGATTAGAGTGGCGGGTGCTGGGAGAATATCGAGAGTGGGGAGAAAGAGAGCAAGGGGTCAGAGGGGAAGATGAGAGATCAGCGGAGAAGCGGTGAGCGGGAGTGTACAGAAAGTCGAGGGGGTGAGAGAAGGGGGAGAGTGTGGAGAGTGATGGAAGCTAAGCGTGACGGAAGTGGGGAAACAGGGGTACGGAGGAGGGATGCAGAGAATAAAGGATAAAGAGATTCGGATAAAGATTGGGAAAGAGGGAGAAAAGAGGCGGTGAAACGGGAGAAAGAGAGGGAGAGCCAGAAAGACAGGAGGCAGAGTGGAGGAGAGAGAAGGGCAGAGAGAGCGCTTCAGTGAGTGAAAAGAGAACCGTGGGGAGGGATGGAGGAGAGGAATATAGGCAAAGGACGAAGAGAGGAAGATAAATAGGAGGAGAAAGAGAATGTCGGAATGATTTCTGTCACTCATACAGAGCCTGTATTTCCCGGGAGATATGCATCCACTGGTGGTTCCTGGTTTGGGCGTTGGTCTGTTCCTGCTCATCGCCGGGGCTCCAGGCCTTCAGTCCGCGAGAAGCCACGACCCCAGGTCAAAGCCCGAACACACACCGGAGTAAGCCCACACCGCCCTCCGAGTGAAGTAAACTTCTCCCCTCGAAATAGTGGAGCACTATTCCTTCTCTCTCTCTCTCTCTCTCTCTCTCTCTCTCTCTCTCTCTCTCTCTCTCTCTCTCTCTCTCTCTCTCTCTCTCTCTCTCTCTCTCTCTCTCTCTCTATCTCGTTCTCCATATTTTCAGCACTCTCCTCTTTTCCCACCATTCCTCTCTCTCCCTTTCTTTTCTCCCTTCCTCCCTTTCTCAACCCTCGCATTAAGAAAAACTTGAGGCATCGTCCATTCGTTCTCGTTTCAGCTCCCAGAAGAACAGCTTCCCTGCTTCTATCTTATCTCTTTTTTAGCTGTTTCTCTAAGATCTCCTCCCTTTCTTTGGATTCCAGTGAGTAGAGCGCCAGGCGACTCAATATTTCTTCATATTCTCCCACTCGCCATCCCCGAAGTGAACCTACTGAGCCTCTTCTGCACCTCCTCCAAGTCCAGTATATCCTTCCTCAAGTAAGGAGACCAGAACTGCCCGCAGCATTCCAGTTGTGGCAACACCAGGACCCTGTACAGTTCCACCATAACCTCCCTGCGCTTTAGCTCAGCCCCTCTCGTAATGAAGGACAACATTTCATTTGCCTTCCTGACAGCCTGCTGCACCTGCAAACCAAACCTTTGTGATTCATGTACAGGTGTTTGTCCGTCCCTCCCCACAGCAGCATGCTGCAATATTTTACCACTTAAGTAATGATCTGCTCTTCTGTATTTTTTCCTGCCAAAGTGGATGACATCCCGTTTCCCAACATTGTATTCCGTCTGCCAGTTCCTCGGCCACACAAACTATCTATATCTCTATGTAGACTCTCAGTATCTTCTGCACAATTTGCTTTTCCAGTCAATTTAATATCATCAGCAAACTTAGGTACACGACACTCTATCCTCTCTTCCAGACCGTTAATGAATATCGTGAACAGTTGTGTAACTTCAGCCATTTTCGGAACACTATACTCGGACCTCTCTTGCAGATCGTAAATATATATCGTGAGCAGTTGTGGGACCAGAACCGACTCGTGCGGCACACCACTCACCACCGATTGCCAAACAGAGTCACGCCCATGTATCCCAGCACTCTGCTTTCTTCCAGTGAGCCACTCCTCCGTTCATGCGAATCTCTCCCGCAACCATCATTCAGTGAGCCACTCCTCCACCCATGCGAAACTCTCCCGCATACATCATTCAGTGAACAACTCCTCCACCAATGCGAATCTCTCCCGCATCAATCATTCAGTGATGCCTGCAAAATCACACCTGCCAATCTGCATCTGCGCTGCGAGTTCATCTTCTTATTCCGTGTACCGTGTGCATTCAAATATAACACCTCCAGTCCTGCATCCATCCTCCCCGATTCTGTTCTTCTACATTGCAACTCATCCCACTGACTACAAATTTGCCCTGTCAATAGCCTCTTCTCTCTACACATTTCCTCTGTTTGTAAACTAAACTCATCTTCAATACAATTATCCGCCTTCCCTCCGACCCTTCATTCATTGAAATATATGGGTGTTAGATTATCTAAATTGGGCCCAACGCTGGAATTGCTTCACATTGTCTCTCTCCGGAATAGGAGCACGGCGGTTGAAATCTCACTTGCTCTACTCTGGAACTTGGACCATCTGGACAAAAGCAATATTTACGCCAGGCTACGGTTTATTGACAACAGCTAAGTGTTCAGTTCTAATCAACAAGCTCCAAACCCAGAGGGAGGTATCTTCCTCTGCAACGGAGTGTTTAACGTCCTCTTCGGGAAACCCCAGTCAGTGTAGATCGGTGATAGCATTTCAGATCTACAGGTGGTTTTGAAGACAGATACGGGAACTGGACAAAGCAGTTGCTGATGGATTACAGTGAGGTGAAGTGTATTGTCATGTACAAGAAATAAAAGCATTGACGATTCTCTAAATTGGGAGAAATATTAAATAGCGGCGGCGCAAAAGGATTTGGGAACCTCGTGCGCTATTCCCTGATGGTTAATTTACAGGTGGAGTGGTGGTGATGGAGGGAAATAGAAGGTTAGGATTCATTTCCAGAGGATGAAAGTATAAGTTCGCATGAACGACAGCAGATATTTTTAAGGTGTTTGGATGTAGGTACAGAGTCGATGACGGGTAAGTCGTTTTATGCAGTAGTGGTGAGAGCGTGGAGTGGGCTACAAGCCACGGGGGTGGAGGCAGAATCGATTAGGGACTTTTCCGAGACTCCTGGAAAGGTACATAAACCTTGGAAAAATAGGCTATGGGTAACAATGGGTAATTTCTAAGGTATGTACATGTTCGGCACAACTTAGTGGGGCAAAGACCATTATCGTGCATTTGGTTCTCTATGTTTTATTTTTCTTTCCTTCTTTTTGAATCATTTTATTAAATTTCAAATAGGTAAACATTACAATCATAAGAATGATATCAAGAGATCGGGATTGCATTAATAACGGTCAACATGTACAACAACTGTTTCAAAGTAACAATGTAGTTTAGACTCCCAATCTCTTAGTAACTAATCATGAAATAGATATTTTATAAAGAAAGAAAAAAAGAACCCTAAACTATATAAAAAAAATCTAAAAGGAAACAAAGTAAAAATGTTTGGGCTGCCTTATTTCATCGCCTAAAATTATGATTTTTCGTTAACTCCGCTCCACGAGACCTGAGAAAGAAATTACTAAAAAAGGATTCAGGAAGTGTCAACGTATATCATAAGAAAATATTCAATAAGTGGCATCTAAGTCTCTTCAAATTTAACGGAAGGTTCGATAGTAACACTCCTATTTTTTTTCCAAGATTTAACTGGCGATCGTTTGGGAAAGCCATTGAAATGTGGTAGGAGTATTGGAATCTTTCCATTTAAGTAAAATGGATCTACTGCCTAATAATGTAACAAATGCAATTGAACGACAAGAGCTGATGAGGATAAATGACTGGAGTCTATTACTGGTAGTACAAGATTTTGCTGTAGTAGGATGAGATTGTCAAGCAACACTCAGAACTGCTGAAATGATATCAACAATATATTTCCAACATTTTACAATGATAGAGCAAGACCGGAACATATGTGACAGTGGAGCTACTTCAGAATTACAGCTATCACAAACAAGATTTATATGGAAGATAAAACGAGCTAACTTATCCTTGGATATATGAGCCCAAGGAAATGCATTAAATTGTATCAATACTTCTGGCACAAATTGAAGAAGTATTAACTCGTTGAATTGTCTCCCATTTATTTGTAGATAAAGATATTTGGAATTCTCTTTATCACACAATCTATATTTTATCGGAAGTACCTAAGGGTATTTTTATAATTAAAACATAAATAAATGCTATTAATCCCTTCTGATATGGATTTAAACTTTTTTGTTTTCTTCTGTAATTTCAATTTGATGGCATATGGGAAAGGTAACTAAAGTAGCGTTCAGAAAGTTTCTAATCTGTAAATATCTCAAAGTGCTACCAAGGCAACATATTTGTTAGTCAACTTTTCAAAGAACATAAAACAATCATCCATGAATACATCAAGGAAACATAAGGAAACATTCTTTGCTTTCTATAAAAGGACAAAAGCTTGATCAATTCTTAATGGTTGAAAGAAAACAATGGATATAATATAACTTGACAGGATAAATTTACTCAATCCAAAAAGTTTCTAAATTGAAATCATATTAGTACTGTGTTTTTATTTATTCGATTTATCATTGTCTGCTCCTGTGTCCAAAACGTTACATATCGAATATTTGTTGCACAATTGTAAACTCCAAGTTTCGGCAAAGCCAAACCGCCTTCCTTTTTTGATTTCTGTAAATACTATTTCTATTCTGTCATATATACGTAGAAATGTTCGAATCAGTAATATCAAAAAACACAGATTTAGGAAAGAAATGTGATACCGCCTGAAACATATGCAGATATTTAGGTAAAAAAATCATCTTAATAGAATTAATTCGACCAATCAAAGATAAGTACAATTGGGACCATTGAATAAACCGCTGTTGGACATGGTTAATTAAATGTAAAATAATTAAATTTATTTGGTCTTTATGCTTCTTAGTATTTTACCACCCAAATAAATAAAGTAATCAGCAAGTAATGTAAAAGGTGATTGTCTATAAATTTTAACTTGCATATTTAATGGAAAATCACACTCTGATTAAAATTCAATTTATAAACAGAAAAAAAACTACTAGACTAATGAAGTAGAGTTATTACTGCTGTAATGGAGTTCACTGGGTTATAGGTATATAGCAACAGGTCACCTGCATACAGTGATAATTCATGCGTCCAATTCCCATGAATAACACCAAATATATTGGGTGAATCATGAAGAGCGTAACCAGGGCAAATCAAGTAGTAAAGGGCTTAAAGAACAGCCCTGTCTAGTACCTCGAAAAAGCCTAAATAAATGTATCTTTCATAATAGGTAAATACAGCAGCCAAAGGTGTATGATATATCAATTGAATCCAAGATATAAATTTGGGGCTAAAATTAAATTATTCAAGTATATAAATAAATATTCCCATTCCAGTCTGTCAAAAGCCTTCGGGCGTCAGGCGAAATAACACATGCTGGTGTAATAGATGAAGTAGCGATTACAATTTTCATTAACCTCTAATATTAAAATGTGAATAACGATTTTTAATAAATCCTATCTGTTCCTAGAGACAATTTGTCTTGTACTGTTGCTTGTAACTTTATCTTTCGATTTCATCACTGTTGCCCTGTTTATTTCAAGTTTGAGTCGGAGTGTGTTCGAGAATTTAGTCGCCGCTTGTTTTCATCACCATCTATGGCTCTCTAGTAACAGAAGGAATTACAACGTTAGGGGTTTGAGTCGATGATGAATCTCATTTATAAACCATAGAAACATAGAACATTACTGCACAGAAACAGGCCTTTTCGCCCTTCTTGGCTGTGCCGAACCATTTTCTGCCTAGTCCCACCGACCGACACCTGGAACATATTCTTCCATGCAACTTTCATCAATGTACCTGTCCAAGATCTTTCTTTAATGTTAAATGTGAGCCTACATTTGTCACGTCATCTGACAGCTCATTCCACACTTGCACCCCTCTCTGTGTGAAAAAGCCCCACTAAAGTTCCCTTTAAACTTTTCACCCTTCACCCTTAACTCATGACCTCTGATTTTTTGTCCCCTCGCCTCAGGGGAAAAAGCCTGCTTGCATTCATTCTATCTTTACCCATCATAATTTTATTCACCTCTATCATGACTCCCCTCATTCTTCTACGTTCCGGTGAGTAAAGTCCAAAACTATTCAACCTTTCTCTGTAACTCAGTTTCTCAAGTCCCGGCAACATCTTTGTAAACCTTCTCTGCACTCTTTCAACCTTATTAATATCCGTTTTGCAATTTGGTGACTAAAACTGCACACAATACTCCAAATATTCCAAGCCTTAGAAATGTCAATGTACCAAAAGCTCTCTTTACTACCGGATCTATCTGTGAAACTACTTTTATGGAATTATATATCTGTATTCTAAGATCCCTATTTTCCACTGCAGACCTCGTTGCCTCACCATTAGCTTTGTATGTTCTACCTTTTTCTTCTCCTTCCAAAGTGCAATACCTAACACAGTAGTCCATCTGCCATTACTTTGCCATCTCTAAGTCCATCTGTAGCCTGTCTACTTCCTCAAAACTGCCTGCCACTACACTTATCCTCTTATGGTCTGCAAAATGTGTAGCCACGTTCAGGGATCTATGAACAAGGCCCCTCTGCTCATCGAAACAATTTTGTCTTTAATAGCGTGCTATATGTTAGTATTTGTCCGTGATGAACTCCACTGTCAATTCTCCAACCATATCTGCAAGGGATGTCAGCAGAGCGGCAATGGCTTGAATTTCTGGGTGAAAAAAATGAGGAAGGTGCAGGACATGTTTTTTCCTAAAAATGGAGGAGTACTCAATTTTGAAGAAGTATTCAATTGCTACCGAAAAGGGAATTCAAGGCTGTTGTAAAAGCTAAAGGATGTACAGATACTTATTTATCCCGGTATCAAAGAGAAATAAAGGCACAGGCATCGGTGCACGGTTAACCCTTGAATTCGTGATCACGTTGCCTTACGACTCCGCCAAAGTCAGGTTATTTCTTAAATTTATACAGTGAATTTTGGGCGATAGCCAACAGCCAAATATACACACTGAGCGATTTCAGGAAGCACTTGTTGGATATTAGCCAATCTACAAAGGGTTTCGTGCGGTGCACAAAATTAGAACTGCACATCTGCTGTCAGTTCCTCCATTACCAATGCAGTTTCGCAGAAACGTTAACATTAGCTCATTCTTCGTATAAAATGTGGTTAGCTTTTGTCAGCTGGCACAAGCAAGGCAGCGTCTGCATCTTATCCCGTGGCCTCAGTCTTCCACTAGTCAAGCTCAGCAACAACATTTCGTTTTTGCACAATAAAACAAAGTAACTTATCATGTGAACGTAGGATTTAGAATCAGAATTAGTCTATTTGTCTCATTTAGTCTGCTGCACCATTTCATAGTGTCTGATGCGATTTACTACTCACCCTCAATCCCCTCCCTTCTTCCAGTATTCCTTCAAGCCCTGGCCAATCAAGAACCTCTGCTATAAACATAAAAAAGTACGTTTTGGCCTCCACGGCCGCCTGTGCCAAATACATCCACAGCTTCACCACTCTCTGGCTAAATAAATTTCTCTTCGTCTCTGTTCTAAAAGGTGGCGCCATTCTTCCAAGTCTTTGTCCACTGGTCTTCGACTCCCCAACCACAGAATCTATCCTCTCCACGACCACTCGGTCAAGGAATTTAAATAAAGAGATTTCAATGTGGTCAGATTCTTCCTTCGAAATTCAAGTGAGTACAAGCCTAGAGATATCAAGTACTTCTCATATGAGACCCTTCAAACTTGTAAGCATTTTTGTGAACCTCGTTTGAACCCTCTCCACTTTGAGCAACATATTTCTAAGATAAGAGGCCCAAAACTGTTCACAATACTCCACGTGAGGCCTCACCAGTGCTTTATAAAGTCTCAGCATCACACCTTTCCTTTTATATTCGAGTTGAAATGCTGATATGCATTTGCCCTGATCAAAAACAGACTCAAGCTGAGAAAGTTACATCATCGGCACAACATTGTGGGCTGAGGGGCCGAGAATGTGCTGTAAATTTCTGTTCAACCTGCAAAATAACCTTTAGGGATTCTCCACAAGGACTTTAGTCCCCTTGAATCAATGATTTTTGTGTTTTCTCTCCATTTAGAAAAGTCAACCCTTTCATTTTCTCCCAAAGTGCATGACAAATACATGTTTCAACACAGCAGTACATCTGCCATTACTTTGCCCTGTCTAAGCTCTTCTGCAACCTGTCTACATCCTCAAAACTACCTTCCCCTCTACTTATCCTCACATCGTCTGCAAACTGCGGAGCCACGTTTATGGAGCTGCATACACGGACCGTAAGATCCCTCTGCTCATCGAACCTGTCTTATCTTTAATAGTGTGCTATATCTTTCTATTTGTCCGGGCTGAACCCATCTGCCATTTCTCCAACCATTTCTGGAAGGGATTTTTGCAGAGCAGCATTTGCTTTCCTTTCCAGGAAAAAAATGAGGAAGGTGCAGGACATGTGTATTCCAAAAATGAAGAAGTTCTCAGTACTCAAGAAGTATTCGATTTAGGCCGAAAAGGGAACTCAAGGTTCTTGTAAAAGCTAAAGTAAGGGCTTACAAGAAAATAAAAAAATGAGGGGAATGCAATCATCGGTGAGACCCGCGGCTTCATCCGGGTGATGGTAGCCCCCGGCCCGATAAACTTACGAATTCTCCTTTAGGTGGATGTTGTACGATGTTTAAAAACAGTACACAATATGAGGGCAAACGACTGAGCTTTAAATTTGCATTTTGACTATATGGTTAGTAAAGCAACATAACAAATATGAAAGGGGAACATTGTCCTGAAACAGTCTAATATTCCAACGGCGGAGCTCACAGTGTCGTCCATTTGTTCCCGTCGACCTCTCCCGATCGTAGGTGGCCCTCGGATCCACTCTCCTCAGACCGCTCCGTCCAGCGGTCATAGAAATATAGAAACACAGAATGCATAGATCACAATAGAGATCCTTCGGCCGACAAACTGTGCGAACATGTCCTTACCTCCGAATCATCCAGACTTTTTACAGAATGGAGTTCCAAATTACCTGGGTTTACCAATAGCTCTCTATTCTCCTGAGCTACATGTACCTGTCCAGGAGACTGTTAAAAGTGGCTGTCCTGTCGGGCTCCACTACCATGTCCGGCAGCGCATCTCTCCGTTCAAAACAAAAATACCCTGACATCCCCTCTGTACCTACTTCTAAGCAGCTTAAAACTGTTCCCTCTAGTGCTATCCATTTCACTCCTGGGGGGGGGGGGCAGGCCTCTGACTATCCAAACGATCAATGCCTTTCAGCATCTTAGACACCTTATCAGGTCGTCTGTCATTCTCCGTCGCTACAAGGAAATATAGCCGAGTTGACAACCTATTCTCATAAGGCAGGCTCTCCAATCCAGGCAACGTCCCTGTAAATCTCCTCTTCATCCTTTCTATCGTTTCCACATCCTTCCTGTAGTGAGGCGACTAGAACTGAGCACAGTATTCCAAGTGGGATCTGATCATTTGTATTATTACCTCTCTGCTCCTAAACTCAGCTCCTAAAATAAACTAAACTCCTAAAATAGAAGACCAATGCAACGGATGCTTTCTTAAGGACGGAGACAACCTGGGCAGCAGTGTTGAGTGTCCTGTGGACTCGAACTCCCAGATGTCTCCAAGCCACCAAACTGCCAAGAATCGTTCCAACATATTGGACGTACAAAAGAGGACTAACTCTCACTTATCCTGGTTGAACACCATCTGCCTCTTCTCAGCCCAGTTTTGCATCCTAGGACTGTCCCGCTGTAAGCTCATTATTGGGGGCATTTCAACAACCCCAAACATGTATAGTCCGCAAATCTACGAAGCCACACCTCCGCATCTTCATCCAGGTAATTTATAAAATCACGAAGAGTAAGGGTCCCAGAACAGATCCCTGAGGAACTCCACTGTTCACCGGCCTCCCTGCAGAATATGACCCATTTAAATACTTGTGGGCAAGCCAGTTCTGCATCCAGAAAGCAAAGTCCCCTTCTGTCCCATCCACCCTTACTTTCCCAATAAAACTTCCATGGGTACGTTATCAAATTATCGTTGAAATCACTCGTTGAAACCTAGATATACTGCGCTACCTACATCGATATGTTCAGTCACACCATCAAAAAAAATCAGTCCGGCTATTAATGCACGACCTACCTTTGAATATCCATGCTGACTATTATTAATTATATCACGCCTCTCCGAATGTTCACTAATCCTGCCTCTCAGGATCTTCTCCTTCAACGTAGCAACCACTGAAGTAAGACTCATTGATCTATAATTTCCTGGGCTAGCTCTACTCCCTTTCGTGAATAAAGGAACAACATCCACGACCCTCTAATCCCCCGGAACCTTACACATCCCTATTGATGATACAATCATCATCGCTACTAGTTCAACAATCTGCTCGCTCGGCTCGCACAGTAGCCTGATCCTCCATTCCCTGTGACTTTTGCAACTTTTGCAACTCCTGCATTTTGCCTTTATTAATGTGTAATTACTCAAGGTTTTCAGTCCGCTCTAAGTCACCCGTACAAACGCCAGAATCCTTTGCCCTGGTGAATTCTGAAGCAAAGTATTCATTATATTCCTCTGCTGTCTCCTCCGGTTCCATCCACCCTTTTCCACTGTCATACTTGATTCGTCCCCATCCCTCACGTCTTATCCATTTGTTCTTCACATAATTATCGAGTATGCTGCGGTGCAGCTGAATCCTAACCTCCAAAGGCTTCTTAATGCCACTTCTGGCTCCTAATTTCTTTCTGAAGCTCCTTCCGGCTAGCATTATAATCTTCCAGATCTCCGTCATCTGCTTAACTTTTAAACTTTTCATAAGGCCTTCTTTTATTATTGACATAATTTCCAACAGCCTTTGTTGACCACGGTTTCTGTACCGTACCATAATTTCCCCTTCTCATTGGAACATGCCTATGCATAACTCCAACCAAATATCCCGTAAACATGTATCATAACTCTTTCTTACAGTTCTGAGAACACCTGATCCCAATTTATGCTTCCCAATTCCTGCCTGTTAGCCCCGGATTTTGGCTTAATTCAATTAAACGCTTTGCTAACTGATCTGAACCTATCCCTCTCCAATGTTATGATAAAGGAAGGGGAGTGTGATCACTGTCTCCTTTGAATTCTGATCTGGTGGCCATTACAGATACTTCGATGCCTCAGGGACAGGAATGGTTACTTTCGGGGTCGAGTTTTGAAGTTACAGAAAGACATGGAGGGAGGCAAAAGAGGTGGGGTAGTGGCACTGTTGAACAGAGATAGTGACACAGCTGCAGAAAAGGTGTACGCCATGCCGGAATTCTCTACGGAGTCTCTGAGGACGAAGATTTGTAACAGTAAGGGTTCAATAACTTTAATGGGTGTTTTTATAGGCCGCCCAATAATAGCAGAGATATCGAGTAGCAGACAGGAAACCTGAGCCTGGAAAGACGCGATAATGACAGAGTAGTCGCGATGGCAGAGTTTAATTTCTCAAATTTTGATTGCTATCTCCCTAGAGCAAGGGGTTTAGATGGAGTGGAGTCTGTTACGTGGTTTGCAGTAATGTTTCGTGACACAACATGTAGATAAGCCTACAAGAGGAGAGGTTGTACTTGATTTGGTACTGGGAAATCAAACTGGTCAGGTTTCATATCTCTCAGTGGAAAAGCATTCTGGAGATAGTGTTCATAATTATATTTCCATTAAAGCTGCATTGGAGAGATAGACAGAGACAATTAGAAAAACACTTAATTGGAGTAAGGTCATTTATGAAGTTATCAGGCAGGAAAATGGAAGCTTAATTTGAAAACATATGTTCTCATGGAAAAGTACGGAAGACATTTGGCAAATGTTCAGGGGATGATTCACAGTGAGCGATTTCAAGAAGCACTTGTTAGATATCAGCCAGTCAACGAATGCTTCCGAGCGGTGCGCAAATTTAGAACTGCACGTCTGCAGTCAGTTCCTCCATTACCACCACAGTGTCGGAGAAAAGTTAACATTACCTCATTCTTGGAATGAATCTTTGCAAACTTTTGTTAGCTCGCACAATCAGAGCAGCTTCTGCATCTTATCCTGTGTTCTTCGGGGCCTCGGTCCTCAGCTAGTCAAGCTCAGCAACAGCATTTAATTTTTCCACAATAAAACAAAAGAAACATATCATAGCAACGTAAGATGCAGGAGCCAAAAGGCCCTTCTTGACTGTGCTGAACCATTTATCTTCCTAGTCCCACCGTCCTGCACCTGGCCCGTATCCCTCCATAAACCTCTCTTCCATATACCTGTCCAAGTTTTCAATGTTAAAAGTGAGCCCGCATTTACCACATCATCTGTCCACTCTTCCCACATTTTCACCACTCTCTGCGTGAAGAAGCCCCCTCACAATGTCCCCTTTAAACTTTTCCACTTTCACCCTTAGCACATGGCCTCAGTTTTTTTTTTCCTCTCCTGGCCTCAGTGGAAAAAGGCTGCTTGCATTCACTCTCTCGATATCCATCATAATTTTATACAACTCTATCAAATCAACCCTCATTCACCTACGCTCCAGGGAATAATGCCATAACCTGTTCAACCTTACACTGTAACTTAGTTTCTCAAGTCCCGGTCACATCCTTTTAAACCTTCTCTGCACTCTTTCAAACTTATTAATATCCTTCCTGTAATTAGGTGACCAAA
This sequence comes from Hypanus sabinus, assembly GCF_030144855.1. Lineage (NCBI taxonomy): Eukaryota > Metazoa > Chordata > Chondrichthyes > Myliobatiformes > Dasyatidae > Hypanus > Hypanus sabinus. The sequence goes on along the minus strand of NW_026779330.1, from coordinate 51,260 downwards.
ACTGCACACATTACTGCAAATTCGATCTGTCCAATACCTTATGCAAACTCATCATAACATTCCAGCTCTTAAACTCAATACTTTGATTTAAAAAGGCCAATCTGTATCCCCAGATCCCTCTATTCTACAGCACTCCTCAGTGCCCTACCTTTACCTTGTATGTTCCACCTTGATTTTGCCATCCAAAATGCAGCACCTCACACTCGTCTGTATTAAACTCCATCTGCCATTTTCCACTCCGCTTCGCCTGCTGGTCCAAATCCCTCTGCAAGCTTAGAAAACCTACCTCACTGTCCACTACACCTCCAATCTTTGTATCATCAGCAAATTTGCTGATCCAATTTACCTCATTATCATCCACAACAATGATATAGATGACAAATAACAATGGTCCCAGCACTGATCCCAGTGGCACACCATTAGTCATAGGCCTCCACTCAGGGAAGAAATCATCCACTACCACTCTCTGGTTTCTCCCATTGAGCAAATGTCAAATCCAGTTTACTACTTTATCATCGATACCTCGCAACTGAATCTTCTTAACTAACCTCCTATGTGGGACCTTGTCAAAGGCTTTACTGAAGTCCATCTCTGCGGCCATTCTCTCGCACTCTCATTCCCTCTCCACGGTTCCTCTCCCACCCCCAGCTCTCGGTTCCTCTCTTTTTCAGCTGTTCAGCTTGTATTTCTTGGTGTCGGTCTGACTCACTTGTCAAAACGGGCTTACTCTGACAACTGTTACTTCTCCTTCCTGATCTCAGATACGCAGAGGATCCTCGACAGGATGGACGACAGCGAGACTTACATGAATATGAAACGCACATATACTGGCTCAGGGGCACCTTCCCGAGGTGAGTGGGGTTGAAAGACGGAGGGAGGGCGTTTCAATTTGAGTCTGGCTCCGAGGTCGTGTGTTGGAGAGTGTGGATGGAAACCCCCGCTGCTTTTGTCCCTGGGGTTTGGTGACGGCACAGTGGGGAGCGAGCGTCACTCTGTGTCTAAGCCCAGGACTTGTGAGAAGCTGCACAGGGAGATTCAGGGAACCTCAGCCAATTTCTGAAACTGATTTACCATAGGTGGAGACGAAAGCCTAAACCCTCTCTGTGCCCCAGGTCCGTAGAATTGGAAGCCAGCTTCATCGTTGTTGCCTTGACTGTGTTCATGTAATTTGCCCATTCCTGTCGAGAAACCTCAGGGCAAACTGACAGCGGACCCTAATGATTCGCTGTTTGAGAATATGTCAGAGGGAACGCGCAGGACAGGCGACTAGGAGGGAGCAATGTGAGGGGGTGGGGGCGTCAGTGACGCTGGTGTGCTTTGTGAAGGGTGGCGTGGAGCGACTAGCATCTGAGGATATTATCGAGGCAGCATTGTGGAGTGGGGTGTAGAGAGTGTGATGTGTGAGGACGGAATGTCATGGGGACAGTGTTGTGTAGTGGGGTGTAGAGAGTGTGATGTGGGAGGACGGAATGTCATGGGGGCAGTGTAGTGGAAGTCTCGTGTTCGGGGCGGTGGGGTGGGAGGGTGACTGAGGGGGGAGCGCTTAGACGGCGGAGGGAGGGAGCGTTGTGGGATGGCAGGTGAATCAGCAGCACCGTGGGAAGGGTGGTGTTTAGAGAGGGCAATGAGAGATGCAGTGATGAGGGAGACCTCGAAAATATAATTTTAATCCACTCTCGTATTTTCCATCTACCCCCCCCCCTCACTCTGCACAAACCTTACCTCTCTCTCACACTCATTCTTCTGTTTCCCTTCTCTTCTCCCCTCTGTCCCCCTTTTCCCATCTCGTCCACTCTCCCCTCTCTGGGCCTCACTCTGCCCCTTGTCCCTCATCACCCCCTGTCTTTACGGTCTAACTATTCTCCCCTTGCTGCTCTCTCTCACTCGCTCCTCTCTAACGCCCCCTCCCCTCTCTATCCCTCCTTAAACCTCTCTCTCTTCCGTACTCACTCTCTCCCTGACCTCTTTCACGCTATCTGTCCCACTATTCCCTCTCTCACATATTCTCCCTTTCCATATAACCATATAACAATCACAGCACGGAAACAGGCCATCTCGGCCCTTCTAGCCCGTGCCGAATTCTTAATCTCACCCAGTCCCACCTCTCCGCACTCAGCCCATAACCCTCCACTGCTTTCGTCCATATACCTATTCAATTTTACCTTTAAATGCCGCAACTGAACTGGCCTCTACTACTTCTACAGGAAGCTAATTCTACACAGCTATCACTCTCTGAGTAAAGAAATACCCCCTCGTGTTTCCCTTAAACTTTTCCCCTTTAACTCACAAATCATGTCCTCTCGTTTGAATCTCCCCTACTCTCAATGGAAACAGCCTATTCACGTCAACTCTATCTGTCCCTCTCAAAATTTTAAATACCTTGATCAAATCCCCCCTCAACCTTCTACGCTCCAATGAATAGAGACCTAACTTGTTCAACCTTTCTCTGCAACTTAAGTGCTGAAACCCAGGTAACATCCTAGTAAATCGTCTCTGCACTCTCTCTAATTTATTGACATCTTTCCTATAATTCGGTGACCAGAACTGCACACAATATTCCAAATTTGGCCTTACCAATGTCTTGTACAATTTTAACATTACATCCCAAATTCTGTACTCAATGGCTCTGATTTATAAAGGCCAGCGTTCCAAAAGCCTTCTTCACCACCCTATCTACATGAGACTCCACCTTCAGGAAACTATGCACTGTTATTCTTAGATCTCTCTGTTCCACTGCATTCCTCAATGCCCTACCATTTACCCTGTATGTTCTATTTGGATTATTCCTGCCAAAATGTAGAACCTCACACTTCTCAGCATTAAACTACATCTGCCAACGTTCAGCCCATTCTTCTAACCGGCATAAATCTCCCTGCAAGCTTTGAAAACCCACCTCATTATCCACAACACCTCCTACCTTAGTATCATTGGCATACTTACTAAACCAATTTACTACCCCATCATCCAGATGATATATGTATATTACAAACAACATTGGACCCAAAACAGATCCCTGAGGCACCCCGCTAGTCACCGGCCTCCATCCCGATAAACAATTATCCTCCACTACTCTCTGGCATCTCCCATCTAGACTGTGTTGAATCCACTGTATTACTCCAGCATTAATACCTAACGACTGAACCTTCTTAACTAACCTTCCATGTGGAACATTGTCAAAGGCCTTGCTGAAGTCCATATAGACTGCATCCACTGCCTCCCCCCCCTCTTTCTCTCCACTTTTGTCTCCGTCTCGCGTGATTATTCTGTCCGCTCTCTAACTATCTCCCAGCATCTCTCTACCCGTTTATATCCATTAACTCTCCCCTCTCACATTGCTCACTAACTTAATCTTCTCCCCTCTGTCACCGTGCCCCGGACTTCAACTTTGGATCTGTTTCTGCAATCTTTCCCCCTCTCACTCTCTCCTTTTGACTCTTCCATCCTCTCTTCCACACATTTCACTACCCTTCACTTTACACTCTCTCAACAGTCTGCCTCGCCTCTTAATCCTACACTCCGCACTGACTACCTCTCTCCCCTCACCTCACTTTACCCTCTCTCTCTCCTATTGCTCCTCGTTCTCTTTCCCCAATTCTGCTCCATTTTCCCACCCATCGCCACTCTTCAGTCACCCCCTCTCAACAACTCAATTAATCCTTTTCACTCGCTCTGTCGTTGTACTCCCTGTCTCGCTTCTCTCTGTTGCCTCTCCCTTCATTCCTTTCGCTGTCCCCAACCATCTCCCCCCATCGTGTCTGTACTCTCTTCCCTTCCCTCTGCACCTCACTGTCCCCGATTCTCTATCGCGCTATCTCACACTTGTCTATCACTCTCTCGCAGACGATCTGACCTGCACCGACACCGATCTGAACATTCGGAAAGTCGAACGCCTCACCAATAGACAAGCAGGTCAGTGATGCAACAACGACGTCATTCTGGAGGGTTCACATGTCATACTGCCAAATGGCCAAGTGTGTAATGTATTCTTCTCCACCAATTCCCTGGCAGCTCGTTCCACAGACTGGCCACCATCCGGGTAACAAACGGTAATCAATCGGCTCACCAGCTGAATCTATTTCCCCTGTCTCCTTATACCTGTGCGCTCCTGTCCTCCATTTTCGAAATCTAGGGGAAATAATTGCGCTCATTCACTCTGTCTGTGTTCCTCGTGGCTTCATATACCCCTCAAAGGTCATCCCTGCTCTACAACGAATAAAGTCGCAATCAACCCAACCTCTTTCCCTAACTCTGTCCCTGGAGTCCCGGTAACGTCGTCATAAATCTCCCCGAGCACTCATTCCAGCTCTGTGGCATCTTTCCGAGAACATGCTGAACAACACTGAATACCGTACTCCAAGCGCGGCCTCATCGAAGTCCTGTACAAATGCAACATGACCGCCTTACTCCTGTACGCAATAGACAATAGACAATAAATACAGGAGTAGGCAATTCAGCCCTTCGAGCCAGCATCGCCATTCATTGTGATCATGGCTGATTATCCACAAACAGTGCTCAGTTCCTTCCTTTTTCCCATAACCCTTGACTCCGCTATCTTTAAAACTCTATCCAACTCTTTCTTGAAAGCATCCAGAGAAATGGACTCCACTGCTTTCTGAGGCAGAGCATTCCATAGATCCACAACTCTATGGGTGAAGAAGCTTTTCCTCAAGTCAGTTCTAAATCACCTACCCCTTAGTCTTAAAATATGACCTCTGGTTCTGGACTCCACCAACATCGGGAGCATGTTTACTGCCTCCAGCGTGTCCAATCCCTTAACAATCTTATATGTCTCAATCAGATCCCCTCTCATCCTTGTAAATTCCAGTGTATACAAGCCCAGTTGCTCCAATCTTTCAACATATGACATTCCCGCCATCCCCCGAATTAACCTCGTGAACCTACGCTGCACTCCCTCAATAGCAAGAATTTCCTTCCTCGAATTTGGAGACCAAAACTGAACACCATACTCCAGGTGTGGTCTCACCAGGACCTCTTTGTTCCTATACTCAACTCCCCTTGTTATGAAGGCAAACATGCCATTAGCTTTCTGCACTGTCTGCTGTACGTGCATGCGTGCGCTCAGTGACTGATGTACAAGAACACCCAGATATCGTTGTATTTCCGCTTTTCCTAATTTTACACCATTCAGATAGTAATCTGCCTTCCTGCACTTGCCACAAAGTGAATATTCTCACATTTATCCACATTAAACTGCATCTGCCATGTATCTGCCCACTCACCCAACCTGTCTAAGTCAGCCTGCATTCTCTTAACATCCTCCTCATATTTCACGCTACCACCCTGCTTTCTGTCATCTGCAAATTTGCTAATGCTACTTTTAATTCCTTCATCTAAATTATTAATGTATATAGTAAATAGGTGCGATCCCAGCACCGAGCCTTGCGGTACCCTTCTAGTCACTGCCTGCCATTCTGAAAAGGACCCGTTAATCCCTACTCTTTGTTTCCTGTCTGCCAACCAATCTATATCCATGCTAGCCCCCTACTCCCAATACCATGTGCTTTAATTTTGCCCACTATTCTCCTATGTGGGACCTCATGAAAGACTTCCTGAAAGCACAGATGCACTACATCTGTTGGCTCTCCTTTGTCCATTTTCATAGTTACATCCTCAACAAATTCCAGAAATTAGTCAAGCATGATTCCCCCTTCGGAAATCCATGATGAATCGACCGATCCTGTTACTGCTATCCACATGTGCCGCTATTTCATCCTTTATAGTTGACTCCAGCACTTCCCCACTACTGATGTCTGGCTAATTTCTTGTGTTTTCTCTCCCTCCTTTCTTAAAATGTGGGATAACATTAGCTATCCTCCAATCCTCAGGATCTGATCCTGAATCAATAGAACATTGGAAAATTGTTACGAATGTGTCCACGATTTCTAGACCCACCACTTTAAGTACTCTGGCATGCAGACCATCTGGCCCTCGGGATTTATCAGCCTTCAGTCCCATCAGTCTACCCAACAACATTTTCTGACTAATGTGGATTTCCGTCAGTTACTCCGTTGCCCTAGGTCCTCTGACCGCATCTGGGAAATCGTCTGTGTTTTCCCTAGTGAAGACAGTTCCAAAGTATCTGTTCAACTCGTCTGCCATTTCCTTGTTCCCTATAATTCACCCGTTTCTGCCTTCAGTGGCCCAACTTTGGTCTTAAATGTTTTTTTCCTCTTCACAAACAAAGAAGCTTTTACTATTCTCCTCGGTATTCTTGGCTAGCTTACCTTCGTCCCTCATATTTTCTCCTCCTATTGTATTTTTTGTTATCTTCTGTTGCTCCTTAATTGTTTCCCAATCATCTGGCTTGCCGGTCATCGTTGCTATGTTATACTTCTCTTTTATTTTTATACTGTCCTTGACTTCCCTTATTAGCCACGGACGCCCCCTAATCCCCTTAGAGTCCTTCTTCCTGTTCCAGTGTCACCCCTGCTAGGGTATCTTTCCAGTCAACTTTGTCTAGGTCCTCCCTCATGGCTCCATAGTTCCCTTTGATCAACTGTAAAACTGACACATCCCATTTTCCCTACTCCCTCTCAAATTGTAGATTAAAACATCATATTCTGGTCACTATCTCCTAATGGCTGCTTTACCTGGAGTTCCCTTCTCAAATCCGTCCATTACACAACACTAGATCTACAATTGCCTTCTGCCTTCTAGGCTCCAGTACAATCTGCTCTAAGGATCCATCTCGGACGCACTACACAAACTCCATTTCTTGGGGTGCAGTGCCAACCTGATCTTCACAGTCTCCCTGCATGTTGCATTATTTTTGCGACATGCTAATTTTAACTCTTGATTCAACTTGCACCCTATATCACGGCTACTATTGGGGGGCCTGTTGACAACTCACATTAGAGCATTTTTGCCCTTCCAATTTCTCGGTTCTATCCATACTGACACTACATCTCCTGATTCTATGTCTACCCTCGCAAGGGACTGAATTTTATTCCTCACCAGTAGCGTCTTCCCAGCCCCTCTGTCCACCTGCTGTCCTTTCGATTGGACGTATACGCTTGAATATTCATGTTCCAGCCCTGGTCCTCTTGCAGCCATGTCTATGTTATTCCTATAGCATCCTATAATTTCCAACTGAGCGTCAAGCTCATCCATTTTATTTCTTATACTTCGTGCATTCATATATAATACTTTTCATTCATCACTCCCCTCGCTTCTCACACGGACTGCTGTTGCACTTGGCCATACTCTCCGATCCCTTCCTGAGCTTTCTACCCCTTTAATTCTGTTATCATTGTTAAGTTTTCTGTTTCACTCTTTCCCTTTAACTGTAACCTTATATTTCAAGTTCGTACCCACCCATCCTACACTTACTAGTTTAAAAACACCCGTGTTGCAGTGGCAAACCGGCCTGCCAGAACGCTGGTCCCCCGCCTGTTAAGGTGCAAACCGTACCTTTCCTTCTCCTCCGTCCACACTGCCTGTTGAATTCCTCTCCTCGTTCTGTCTCCCCATTCTCTCCTATTTTCCCGTCCATCGGCTTTATCTCTCAAACGATTTCCCTTCTCTGTCCATCCATCTGCTGCTCAGTCTCCACTTCTTTCTCTGCTCACTTCCTCATCTTCCTCAAATTTTCTCCCGGTCTCCCACTCCGCCTCACCATTCTCTACCCGTCTCTTGCCCTTCTATTTGTCTCTCTCTCAGATTCTCTTCCATTCTGTTCCAGATGATCTGGTCCCCACCTACTCTCAGCTGAACGTTCACCAAAATGAAATTCCCATCGCTAAAGAAGAAAATCCTCCTATGGCGCCGAGACCAGGAGAAATGCCAACGACTGCTCAGGCAGGTCAGAGTTCACGTTTTGAAGGGGTCACGTGCTATATGTTAAATATAGAGATAATTCATCTGCATCGACCAATGCCCTGGCAGCTGGTTCCACAGACTGACCACCATCTGCGTAACAAATGGTTGTCAATCGTCTCACCAGTTGAATCTTTTTTCCCCTTTCTCCTTATACCTATGCGCTCTGGTCCTCGACTGTCCAGATCCAGGGGAAATAATTGCGCCCATTCACTCTGTCTGTCCTCCTTGTGGTTTTATAAACCCTTGAACGGTCACGCCTGCCCTACAAGGAATAAAGTTACAATCAACCCAACCTCTTTCCCAAACTGAGTCCCTGGAGTCCCGGCAACGTCGCCCAAAATCTCCCCGAGCACTCATTTCCAGTTCTATGGCATGTCTCCGGGAACCGGCCGTCCAACACTGAGCACCGTACTCCACGTGCGACCTCACCGACTTTCGGTACAACTGCAACGTGGTCGCCCGACTCCTGTACTCAGTGACATTCTGATGAAGGCCTGCGTTCAGACGCATTCTTCACCGTCCTGTCTACCTGTCACTTCACTTTCTGGGAACCGTGTCCCAGTACCGCGGGTCCTTCTGGTCTCTAACACTCCTCAGTGTTCCTCCGAATCGTTGTGAAAATCCAACACTGGGCTGTCTTACTGAAATACGATTACTCACACATATCCGATATAATTGCATTTCCTTCAGCTCGTGACGGGCGCCTCGTCTGAGAAAAGAACTGCAACATTAAACCTTTGCTCCGGACACAGAGCCATTTCTATGTCCAGTCAGCCATCCGGCCCTGCGCGACGCACATCTTCCAGAGCATATACCATCTGGGACCCTGTTAAAATATGAGTACAGTACGCCTACCACCCCGACTTGACCAGTCCACCGCAATCCAGTTAATCAGATGTATCTCCTCGATTCCACATCATCCTCCAGAACAGATAACCATCTGAACAATTGTTAATAGCCATGTTAAATACGATACATACACTACTAGTGCTTGACCTGTCATTCCCGGTTAAATCAGCCCGACCATTCACCTCGGGTCTCATATAATCTAGCATCGCCCTCTCTCTTCTATCTTCCACCGTCCCAATCTTCCCTTCTACCTCCCTCTGTCACTGCTCCTATCCTTCTCCGTCTCTGCCTCCCTCCGTGCCTTCCATCTTCTGAGCAATCAACCAACTGGGACCTCGTGTTTGGACTTGTTAAATTCAGCGTCCATTATGCCTACAAATACGCACAAACCAGTCGGTCAAATCTCTCTGGGTCCCACACCAATCTACAGATTAGCCAACGTGGAAACATTAAACGCCTTATTGAGTTCCCTACACATCACGTCTACCACCCTGCTGTCATGAACCGTCCGGGTTCCTGAATCCTCATATAGAATCTGCTCCGCCGGTGAGCGAAAGAAACTGCAGAACACTGTGGACACAGCTTAACACATCTCAGGAACCAGAGACTGCAGAACACTGTGGAGACAGCTGAACACATCTTGGAAACCAGAGACAGCAGAACACTATGGACACAGCTGAACACTCCTCGGCAAAATGGCTCCCCTCCAGGAACTCTGCCTATACTGCCTGCTGTCATCGTGATCAAAGAACCAAACCCACTACCCGGTCATGCTGTCTTCTGCCCCCACCCCATGGGAAAAGATGTCTCACTAGAACATAGAAGTCTACAGCACATTTAGGCCCTTCGGCCCACAATGTTATGCCGACCATGTAAACTATTCTATAAACTGCCTGGAATTTCTATGGCGCAGAGCCCTCTATTTTTCTAAGCTCGATGTGCCTATTTAAGAGGCTCTTTATTGACCCTATTGCACTCTCCTCCACCACCGTCGGCGGCCGTGCTTTCCACGCACTCACCACTTTCTGTGTGAAAGTCTTACCCCGTCACACCCTCGGCACCTATTTCCAAGCACTATAAAGCTCTGTTCCCTGGTGTTAGCCATTACACCTCTGGGAAACAGCGTCTGGCTATCTATGTGATGCCTCTTATGATCTTAAACTCTCTCAGGCCAATTATTATCCGCCGTCTCTCTGAGGAGAAAGTTCCAAGATCACTCAGCTTATTCTCATAAGGTACGCTACCCAATCCAGGCAACAACCTTGTAAATCTACTCTGTACTGTCTCTATAGCATTCCCACAGTGAACACAGTGCTCCAAATAGGATCTATCCATGGTTTTATATAGCTGTAACTAGGCTCAAGGACAGCTTCTATTCAACTGCTATCAGAATATTGAACGGTTCCGTATTGGGATATCAGGTACGCTTAACCTCACAATCGTCACCTCGTGGCCCTTCAACATTATTGTGTGCCTCCGGGCACTTCCTCTGTAACTGTGACGTTTTACTCTGTCACTTCCTGTGACTGATGTACCGCGTAAAATTCCAGCGAAGTTCGCTGAATCTGTGTATGTTGCTCTGACCTGTCCTGTTTCTGATGAAAATAAATGATATGGTTGAAAATGTAGATGGAAGGTTGGCAAGTCTGCACGTAATACGAAGTTGAGTGGTGTTAGGGACCGTGTAGAAGATCTGCAATGAATGCAGTAGGATATGGATCAGTTTCAGATATGGGTTGAGAAATGGCAGATTGAGCTTAACACAGAAAAACGCACAATTTGCACTTTGCTAGGTAGAATGTTAACCGGTAACAAACTATTAAAAACAAGAACCAAAACGGTGTTGATTATCAGAGGGATCTTGTGGTGCAATGTCATTGCTCGTGGCCATGCTTACTGACAGGGATTTATGAAGGCATATAGGATTCTTGTCTTTATTAGGCTGTATCAGTCATATTATATGAGGATTGGGAAGCTTTTAAAAACTTGCAGAAGGAAACTAAGAAGGTCATTAGGAAGGTAAAGATGAATTATGAAAGGAAGCTGATGACTAATATCAAAGAAAATACTAAAAGTTTTTGTTTCTGTACATAAAAGGTGAAAGAGAGTCAAGAGTAGTTATTGGACCAATAGAAAATGATGCTGGGGATATGGTAATGAGAGACGCAGAGATGGCAGAGGAACTGAATGTAAATGTTGCGTCCGACTTCAGAGTTGAAGAAGTCTGCAGTATGCGGATATTCAAAAATGTTTGTGCAGTGAAAATTATGAATGAGAAGGTGCTCAGAATGCTTAATGGTCTGAGGGTGGATAAATCTACTGGGCCCGATGGAATGCACCCTCGGGTTCTGAAGAAAATAGCTGGCGAGATGGCGGAGGCACTAACAATGATCTTTCAAGAAACAATAGATTCTGGCATTGTACCAGATGACTGGAAAATTGAAGATGCTACTCTGCTATTTAGGAAGGGTGGGGTGCAGCAGAAAGGAATCTACAGATGAGTTTACGGAATACCTGCAGGCAAATGATAAGGTAGGCCGAAACCGGCATATTTTCCTGGAAGGAACATCCTGCCTGATTAACCTACTGCATTTTTTCTGAGGAAACTACTAGCAGGGTAGTCTAACGGGAAGCAGAAGACATGGTGAACTTGGATTTTCAGAAGGCCTTTGGCAAGGTGCCGCACATGAGGCTGCTTGGGAAGATAAGAGACCATAAAAGTATAGGGCCCAAAGAAGAGTGTGTGGAGCATTGACTGATCAGCAGCAAAGTGAGACTGGGAATAAAGAGATCCTATTCCGTCTGGCTGGCGGTTACCAGTGGAGTTCCACAGGGTTCGGTGCTGGAATCTTTGCTTTTTGCTATGCATGTCAATGATTTCCCGCTGACACAAATATAGTTGGAGGAGCGAGAAGTGTTGAGGAAACAGAGATGCTGCTGAGGGTCGTAGATAGTTTATAGGAATGGGAAACGAAGTGGCAAATGAAATACAATGTTGGAAAGTGTACGTTCATGTAGTTTGTTGGAAGAAATAAACGGGCATACTATTATTTAGATGGGGAGAGAATTCAAAATGCAGAAATGCAAAGGGACTTTGGGAGTCTTTCTGGAGGATACTCTAAAATTTAACCTCCAGTTTGAGTCAATGGTGAAGAAGGCCAATGCAATGCAGGTATTGATTTCTACAGGTATAGAATATAAGAGCAGGGATGTGATGTTGAGGCTGAATAAGGCACTGGTGAGACCACACTTGGAGTATTGTTAGCAGTATTGGGCTCCTTATTTTAGAAAATGTATTCCGTCATTGGAAGGTTTCAGAGAAGATTCACGAGAATGATTCCAGGAATGAAGGGGTACCGTATGAGGAACGTCCGGAAACTCACGGGCTGTATACCCTGGAATTCAGGAGGAGGAGGGGGATTGCATAGAAAAATTCCGAATGCTAAGAGTACTGAGCGGATTACATACAGCAAAGTTATTTCCCTTGGTAGGGAAGTCGAGAACAAGAGGGCAGGAATCAGGATTGATGGACCTCTTTTTTGAACTGATATTAGGGAGAACTTACTTTAGTCAGAGGTTGGAAAATCTGCGGTTTTTGATGCGACAAACGGCTGTGGAGGACAAGTCATTGGATGAATCTAAGGCAGAGATAGATAGGTTCTAGTTTAGCCAAGATACCAAATGATATGGCGAGAAGGAATGGGAGTGGGGATTGCTGGAGGATTGGATCACCCCGTTATTGAATGGCGGAGCAGACTCAATGGGTCAAATGGCCCCCTTCTGCTCCTATATCTTCTGGCGATAGGGTCTACTGATTTTAGCAGCCAGCCATCTCCATTTTAATTCAGATCAGTCATTGACATCACAAAAAACAAACAGCCACTTGTATATGTAAATGATAATCAACCTTGTGAATCTTTTTTTTTTAAATATATATTGAGATTTGTTTAACTCGGGTCTCTGGCAACCACGTTACCTACCGCTCGTCCTCTTGCAATCAGACAGGAAAGAAAGGAAAGCCCTATTGCATTGTAATCCCCAAAAGACCATCATATTTCCAATGTGTGACAAAACAAGTTGCAAACAACAGTACAACCACGACCAAAATAATAAAACCTTAACCCTCTCTCTTTCCCCCTATCACCCATTGTCTCTCTCTCCTTCTGTCCCTCTCGCAACCTCTGCCATTTTTCTCCCCTCACTCTGCCCGTCTCTTCCTGACTCTTTCGATAACGCTCTTACTCTTCACACTGCCGCTTCACTCATAACCTCGTTCCATCTTCTCCATTCCCACAGATTGTCGAATTCCTCTCCTCGTTCAGCCTCCCCATTCTCTCCCATTTTCCCGTTCATCACCTTCATCTGTCACCCTATTTCCCGTCTCCATCCGTCCCCCATCTACTGCTCAGTGTCCACGTCACTCTCCACTCACTTCACCTTCTCCCTCATATTTTCTACCTGTCTCTCACTCTGTCTCCCCCAGTCTCTACCTGTCCCTTGCCCTTCTATTTGCCTCTCTGACACATTCTCTTGCATTCTGTCCTAGATGATCTGGACCCCACCTACTCGCGGCTGAACCTTCTCCAAAATGAGCTTCCCATCGCTAACGAAGAAGATCCTCCTATTGCGTCTGGACCAGGAGAAATGTCACACGCAGGTCAGAGTTAACTTTGATGATGCCATTCTGAGGGGGGGTCACGTGACGTACGCACAACTGTACAAGTGTAAATGCATCTGCATCGACCCTTCCCTCTGGCAGTTCCTTCCACAAATGGAGCACCGTCTGATTAAAAAAAAGTGTCACTCTGGTCCGCAGTTAAATATCTTTCTACTATCGCCTCAGAAGTGTGCGTTCTGTCCTCGATTCTAGAAGTCTGCAGAAAATGACTCTGCGCATTCATATTGTCTGTGCCCCACATGGATTTATAAACCTCTGTAAGGTCACCCATGAACTCCAAGGTATAAAATCCTAAACTGCCTGAATTATCTCCATAACTCAGTCCCTCGGATTCTCGGCAACATACGCGTAAATCTCCCTCTGCAGTCGTTGCTGCTCAGTGGCATTTCTCCTGGAGCAGTTGAACAAAAAACTGAATACTGTACTCCAAGGTCGGCCTACCCTACATCCTGTACAACTGCAAAGTGACCTCTCTACTCCTGTACACAGTGCCTTGATTGATAAAGATGCAATCTTTACTGCCCTATCTATCATTGACCGCAATTTCTGGGAACCGTTTTCCCGTAACCCTGAGTCCATCTATTCTATAACGCACCCCAGGGTTCCCCCTCTTCCTGTGAATGTCCCATCCTGGCTTGTCTTCCTCAAATACTACATCTCTCTCACCTCTCCTTTCTTTCTCCGTCTCTTCCTCCCTTTCTCTCTTCAATCTCCCAAACTGATCTACCATCTGGGATCTTGTGACTGGATTTGTTAAAGCCATTGTAGATTTTATCTGGCAATCAGGACAAACAGGTAATCAGCAATCAAATCGGTCCGTCTAATCTCCCTGGGCTCCACCCCATTATACAGAGCAGCCCAACCAATGCCTGATTGAAATCCCTATACATCTTTGTCTACTACACTTCCCTAATCGTCCGTCTCAGTGGCTCTCACCAAATATGGAAATCTAACAAGTTCCCACCGTGGCCTCTTGCCTACATTCCCTGCTGCCTCGGTGCAGCAGCCAGATTAATCATAGACCCCTGCCCAACCCAGACTCCCTCCCATCGGGGGGTGTGTGGGAAATATCAGATTATCGAACGCCCCCGAGAACGATCAGATGGTCTCCTGACCTCACGATCTATCTCGTCGTGGCCCCTTGCATCTTATCGCCTGCCCGCCCTGCCCTCTCTCTGTAACTGTGACACTTTATTCTGCATTCTGTGATTGCAAATTGAGCTACAGACTCCCTCACCGCCCTATCTAGCCTTGACCTCAATTTCTGGGAAACGTTTTCCCGTAATCTGGGTCCATCTATACTTTATCTCTTCCCAAGGTTCATCCTCTTCACCCATCCTGGCTTGTCTTCCTGAAATACCAAACCGTAGGCTTATACAGAAAGTCAGAAGCCATGGAATCCAGGGAAGATTCAGAATTGGCTTGCCTGCAGAAAGCAGAGGGTCGTTGTGGACGGAGTCCATTCTGATTGGAGGATTGTGGCTAGTGGTGCCCCTCAAGGATCTGTTCTGGTCCCTCTACTTTTTGTGATTTTTATTAACGAACTGGATGTGGGGGTAGAAGAGTGGTTTGGCAAGATTGCAGACGACACAAAGGTTGGTGGTGTTGCAGATAGTGCTGCGGATTGTTGAAGATTGCAGAGAGACATTGAAAGGATACAGAAGTGGGCTGAGAATTGGAAGATGGAGTTCAAGCCGGAGAAGTGTGAGGTGGTACACTTTGGAAGGACAATCCCAAAGGCAGAGTACAAAGTATATTGCAGCATACTTGGTAGCGTGGAGGAGAAGAGATGTCTGGAAATATATGTCCATAGATTCCTGAAAGTTGACTCACAGGTATTTAGGTTAGTTAAGAAAGATTACGGAGTGTTTCATAAGACGAGGGATAGAATTTAAGAGTCGCGGGTAATGATGCACCTCTATAGAACTGTTAGGACACACTTGGAGTACTGTGTCCAGTTCTGGTCGCCTCAGTATAGGAAGGATGTGGATTCATTGGAAAGGGTAAAGAGGAGATTTACCAGGATGCTGCCTGGTTTATAGAATATGCATAATGAGCAGAGATTAAGAGAGCTATGTTTTTTTTTCTCTCCCTGGAGAGAAGGAGGATGAGAGAAGTCATGCTAAGTTATACAGGATATTAAGAAGAATAGATAGAGTGGACAGCCAGCGCCTCTTCCCCAGGTCAACACTGCTCAAATCAAGAGGACATCGCTTTAAGGTATGAGGTGGAAAGTTCAAGGGAGATATTAGAGGAAGGTTTTTAAATCAGAGAGTGGTTGGTGCATAGAATGCACTGCCTGAGTCAGTGTTGGGGGCAGATACAGTAGTGGAATTTAAGAGATTACCAGCCAGCTATATGGAGGAAATTCAGCAGGAGGGTTATAGGAGGGGCGGGGTTTAAGAGTGTGCCGAAGTGCCCGTACTGTGTGTACTATTCTATGATATATGTTGTAACATTGTCATGCATTCCGTCATTTCAACCCATAAAGCCTCACTTAGACGAATTATCTTGCCTGTCCTGATTGTCCTCTGCGGTAACATTTTCTAAGCCTGATAATGTCACCCCTCCTTCTTTAATTCTTTCTGCCTTCTCACATCGAAATATGGTGCTCTCCTGCTTGCTCTTCCTACACACAATTCTTAGTAATGGCTACAATCTCATAATTCACTGTATTGATTAATTCTCTGAGCTCAACCGCATTTCCATTAAGCTTTCTGCATTGAGATACCCCAAGCCCATCAGGCATATTGGCTGTGTCTTCCCCAGTGAAGACAGATCCAACTGTTCATCTCTTCTGCCATTCCCTTTTTCCCCATAATAAATTCAACAGTTTCTGTCTTCAAGGGCCCAAATTTGGTCTTAACTGATATATTTCCTCTTCACGTACCAAAAGAAGTTTTTACTATCCTCATTTATATTCTTTGCTAGCTTAGATTCGTACCTCAATTGTTGTCCCTTATTGCCTTTTTAATTATGTTCTGATGCTCTTTGAAAGTTTCCCAAACCTCTGGCTTCCCGCACATCTTTGCTATGTTATGATTGTTCTCTTTTATTGTTATACTGTCCTTGACTTCCCTTGTTATCCACGGTCGCCCCCTACTCCATTTAGAAACTCTCTTTCGCTTTGGAATGATCTAATCCGGCACCTGCTGCATTATTCCCAGAAATTCCTGCAATTGTTGTTCCACTGTCATCCCTGCTTTGTATCCTTCCAGTGACCTTTGGCAAGTTCCTCCCCCATGGCTCCATGGACGCCTTTGTCCAACTGAAATACGTACACTTCCGATTTAGAGTAGCCCACTAATTGGAAACATTAAATGCCTTATTGAGTTTCCTATTAATCAAGTCTACTACCCTGTTCTCATGAATCGCCCTGGTTCCTCTCAAAAAATATGGAAACGGCACCACCTGTGACCTTAGGAAACTGCAGAGCGTTGTGGAAAGAGCTGAGCCCAGCTCCGAAACGTGCGTCCCCTCCATGAACTCCGTCCACAGTTCCTGGCGCATCGATGAAGCAACCAGCAGCATCACAGAACCACTTCCAGCCACGCCGGCCGTTCTGTCTTATGCACCTTCCCATCGGAGGGGAAGATGCGAAGGCCTGTTTCACTAGGCTCAAGGAGAGCTTCTACCCCACAGTCATCAGACTATTGAACTGTCCTGTACCATGATAAATATACTTTTGACCTCGTAACCTGCTTCCCCTTTGCCGCTGCACCTTATTCCCTACCTGCACCGCAGATTCTCTGTGACTGTGACCCTTTATTCTGCATGATGTGATTGATTTACGTTGCTCCCCTACCATGAAGTTGTCGGTATTTGTGGATGTAACTGAAACCTCTCCTGTCTATAATGTATGTGAATGACCCGGATGACAGTTTAGATTAGTACGTTTGCAGATGATACGAGGATGGGTGGTGTGGATAGTGTATGAGACCTGAAAAGAATAGGTATAACCGTATAACCATATGACAATTACTGCACGGAGTCAGGCCCTCTCGGCCATTCTTCTCCGTGCCGAACGCTTACTCTCACCTAGTATCACCGACTTGCACTTCGCCCATAACCCTCCATGAGCTATCTAATGTTATTTTAATTGACAACTTCGCAACTGCCTCTGCCACTTCCACAGTTAGCTCTTTCCACTCAGCTACCACTCTCCAAGTAAAGAAATTCCCCAAAACGTTTGCCCCTAAATCTCAACTCATGTTCTCTTGTTTGAATCTCCCCTACTTTCAAAGGAAAGAAAACTGTCCAGGTCAATTCTATGTATCCCCCTCATAATGTTAAATATCTCTATCTAGTCGCCGTCAACTTGACATGTTCAACCTTCCTCATCAACTTAGGTGCTGAAACCCAGGTAACATTCTAGTAAATTTTCTCTGTACTCCATCAATTTTGTTGACATCATTCCAAAAACTCGGTGACCAGAACTGTACACAATACTCAAAATTTGGCCTCGCCAATGCCTGTACAATTATAATATCACGTCCCAAATCCTATACACAATGCTCTGATTTATAAAGGCCAGCATACCAAAAGCTTTCTTCACCACCCTATCCACATGTGATTGCAACTTCAGGGTACTATGCACAATTATTCGTAGATCACTACTGCATTCCTCAATGCACTACCTTTTGCCATGCAGATCCTATTTTGATTAGTCCTACCAAAATGTAGCACCTCACAATTATCAGTATGAAACTCCATCTGCCATCTTTCAACCCACTCTTCTAACTGGCCTAAATCTCTCTGCACGCATTGAAAACCTACTTCATTATCCACAATGACACCTATCTTTGTATTATCTGCATACGCTCGACTCCATCATGCAGATCATTAATGGATATAACAAACAACATTGGACCCAGTACAGATCCCGGAGGCACACCACTAGTCACCGGCCTCCAACCTGACAAAGAGTTATCCACCACTATTCTCTGGCATTTCCCATCCAGCCTCTGTTGAATTCATTTTTCTACTTCAGTATAAACACCCAAAGAATGAACCTGCCTAAACCTTCCGCGCAGAAACTTGTAACAGGATATACTGAAATCCATACAAACCACATCCACTATTTATCCTCGTCAAATTTCCTAGTAATCTGTTCAAAAATTCAATAAGATTTGACAAACATGACCAACCACGCAAAAATCATGTTGACTGTTCCAGATCATACCCTGTCTATCCAGATAATTTTATATACCATCTCCAAGAATACTTTGCATGAATTTACCCACCACTGACGTCAAACTGACAGGCCTACAATTGCCAGGTTTACTCTTAGAATCCAGTTTAAACAACGGAACTGCATGAGCAACACGCCAATTCCCGGCACCATTCCCGCTTCTACTGACATTTGAAATATTTCTATCAGACCCCCTGCTATTTATGCACTAACCTCCCATAAGGTCCTATGGAAATCCTGTCAGGACTCAGAAATTTATCCATTTTTATATTCCTTAAGAGCGCCAGTCCATCCTCCTCTTTAATAACCATAGTTTCCATAGCGTCCCTACTTGTTTTCCTTACATTACACAATTCAGTATCGTTTTCCTTAGTGAATACCGAAGAAAATAAATTGTTCAAAATCTCCCCTATCTCTCTTAACTCCACACATAGCTCTTCACTGATTCTCTAAGGAACCAATTTTATCCCTCAATATCCTTTTACTATTAATATAACTGGAGAAACCCTTTGGATTTATTTTCACCTTATTTGCCAAACCAAACTCGTATCTTCTTTTAGCCTTTCTAATTTCTCTCTTGAGATTTTTCTTACATTATGTATATTCCTCGAGCAACTCATTTACTCCATGATGCCTGTATATTGTAGATCTCTCTTTTTCCGAACCAAGTTTCCAATCTCCCTTGAAAACCATTGCTCTCTCAAAACTTTAACCTTTCATTTTAACCAAAGAATAACATAAACATTCTGTACCTTCAAAATTTCACCTCAAAAGGCAGTAGGATATGTATCAGTTAAAGCTATGGGTTGGACAAATGGCAGGTGGAGTTTCACACGAAGAAGTGTGACATGTTGCAACTTGATCGCACAAATGTTAAGATATAGAACACTTTTAAAACCAGGAACCTAAACAGTGTTGATTTTCAGAGGAAGATTGGGTTCCAATGTCATTATCCGTGGTTAAGGACTTAGAACATATAACATAGAATAGTACAGCTCATTATAAGCCATTCGGCCCAAAATGTTGTGCCAACCCACAAACCCTGCCTCCCATATAATCCCCCACTTTAAAAGCCTCCATATGCCTGTCTTAAACTTCACTAGTGTATCTGCCTCTACCACTGACTCAGGCAGTGCATTCCACGCACCAACCACTCTCTGAGTGAAAGATCATCCTCTAATATCCCCCTTGAACTTCCCTCACCTTACCTTAAAGCCATGTCCTCTTGTACTGAGCAGTGGTGCCCTAACGAAGAGGCGCTGGCTGTCCTCTCTGCCTATTCCTCTTAATATTCTGTACATCTCTATCATGTCTCCTCTTATCCTCATTTTCTTCAAAGAGTAAAGCACTAGCTGGCTTAAGTTATGATCTGAATCTATACTCTGTAAACTTGTCAGCATACTGTCTAAACTCCTCTGTGCCCTTTCCAATGCTTCCACATCCTTCCTTTCCTGAGGCGACCAGAACGGAACAGAGTACTGCAATTATGGCCTAACTAGAGTTTTATAGCGCTGCAGCATTACATCCCGTCTCCTACACGCTATTCCACGATTTATGAAATCTTACACCCCATACGTTTTCTTATCTACCCTATCTACCTGTGAGGCTTCGTTCAGGGATCTGTGGACACGTACCCCCAGATTCCTTTGCTCCTGAACTCTTCCAAGTATCCTGCCATTGACGTTGTACTCTGCCTTGGAGTTTGTCCTCCCAAAGTGTACCACCTCACACTTCTCCGGGTTGAAATCCATCTCCCACTTCTGAGTCCACTTCTGCATCCTCTCAATGTTAATCTGCAATCTTCGACAATCGTCAACACTATCCACAACACCAACAACCTTTGTCTTGTCTGCAAACTTCCCAAACCACTATTCTAACTCACATCAAGGTCGATAATAAAAATCACAAAAATGTTGAGGTCCAAGAACAGATTCTTGTGGGACATCACTAGACTCAACCCTCCAATATGAATGCATTCCAGCGACTACGACCCTCTGCCTTCTGCAGGTAAGCCAGTACTGAATCCACCTGGCCAAACTTCCCTGGATCCCTTCTGACTTTTAGAATAAGCGTACCATATGGAACCTTGTCAAATGTCTTATTAAAATTCATACAAATCACATCCACTGCACTACTTTTCATACATATATGCCTGGTCACCTCCTCAAAGAACCCTATCAGGCTTGCTAAGCACGATCAACCCTTCACAATGCCATGCTAACTGTCGCTGATCAGACAATGATCCTCTAAATGCCCATAGATCCCATCTCGAAGAAAATTTTCCAACTGCTTTCCCGCCACAGACGTAAGGTTCACTGGTCTATAGTTACCTGGACTATCCTTACTACACTGCTTAAACAAGGGACAACATTGTCCTCCCTCCAATCCTCCGGTACCATTCCCGTGGGCAATAAAGACATAAATATCCTCGCCAGATGTTCAGCAATCTCTTCCCTTTCTTCGTGTAGCAGCTTGTGGCATATTCTGTCAGGTCCCTAGGACTTATCCATCCTAATGTATTTTAACCAATCCAACACCTCCTCTCCCTTAATATCAACATGCTCCAGAACATCAACCTTACTCATATTGTCCTCACCGTCATAAAGTTCTCTCTCTGTGGTGAATACCGAAGAGACGTATTCATTGAGTATCTTGCTCACTCCCACAGCCTCCAGGCACATCATCCCACTTTTATGTCTAACCGGTACTACCTTCACTCCCGTCATCCTTTTGTTCTTCACAATGAAGAATTGAAGAATGCCTTGGTGTTTTCCGTTGCCCTGCTCCGCAAGGCTTTCTCATGCTCCCTTCTTGCGCTTCTCAGCCCCTTCTTAAGCTCCTTTCTTGCTACCCTATATTCCTCAATAGACTCATCTGATCCTTCCTTCTTAAACCTCATGTGTGCTGCCTTCTTCCACCTGACTAGATTTTCCACTGCACTTGTTAACCATTGTGTATCTTCCCCACCGGGACAAATTTATCCTTAACATCCTGCAAGAGATCCTTAAACATCGACTACAGTACATTTCCCTGCAATAGCATCATCCCAATTAACACACGCAATTTCTATTTTTATAGCCTTATAATTTGCCCTTCCACAATTAATTATTTTCCTGTCCTCTCTGATTCTATCCTTTTCCAAGATAATGCTGAAGGTCAGGGAGCGGTGATCACTGTCCCCCAGATGATCACCCACTGACAGATCTGTATTAGGCAGGCATATTACACGCATGACTTTATTATTGAGGACACTGGTTTCAAAAGTCAGAAGTTATGTTGCAATTTCGTCAAAATTTCTGTTAAGGCTGCATCCGGAGTATTACACATAATTCTGTTCACCACATTGTTGGGAGGATTAGAAGATCTTGGATAGCCTCCGAAGATGTTGAACGAGAGATCCGACAGAGTTTTCTAAGATCACAAAAGACATAGACTGAGTAGACAGACAGTTCCTTTTTCCAAAGTCGAAATATATCATACCTGAGGGAGTGCATTCGGGACAACATTGTAGGCCTGTTTCCGTACTCTGCTGGGTGATCTCTGTTCCTCAGGGTCCCTGTATTTTGCAACACACTCAACGGTCCCTGATGTTTGTCCTCCTGAAATACAATAAATCAAACTAAATTGCATGTGCTCTAGTTTAGCCGACTTCCCCGGCGAATCGAGATCCCACTGTAAGAGATAACTGTCTTCACTGTTTAAAACGCCATCAACGTGAAAGTCGTCTGCAAGCTCACCTGCAGTGCATTGTATAATCTGCTATAAATGGTCAATAAAGCTGACAAAGATCACTGGTTCCACGACCGATTACCCGTGAGCAACGTTAGTGAAGGGCTTTCAGTCTGAGAAATGAATTGCAAACCGAAATTTTGTCCCCTATCTTCGAGCCAATTGTATACATAATCAGCCATCCCTCCCTGTTTTGCACTCCATTTCCGAGGGGTATGCTACCTGGGGTCTTGTTAAATTCTATGTACATTACATCCAGCATCTCTGCCTGAGCATTCCTCCTCAATTAAATCGGTCAGAGAGATCCTCTTGGGTTCCAAACCATCTTCATACCATTCTCCCATCTGAGCCCTTGTTAATAGCCTTGTTCAAGCCTCTGTATGGTACATCTACTGCCCGTTCCTTGTCTGTCCTCCGCAGTCAAATACGCCCGAAAAATCTACCTGGGTCTCACGCCGCCCTTCATCTCCTTCCCCCTCCTCTCGTCTGTTTTCCCTATCTTTCCCTCTCCTACCCAGTCTCCCTGCTCCATTCCTTCTAGGTCTCTCTCTACCTTCCTCTCTGCTATCTTCCAGAGTGGATCCTGATACGGGACTTGCCAAGCATCGTTTATGCTTATCAATCCGGACATATCAGACAGTCAGCTTCCCCTGGGTCCCACACCATTACACAGAGTAGTCTACCAAGTTGAAATAAAAGTCTTATTTTCTTCCCTGTTCAAAATGTCTACTATTCTGTTCTCATGAATGTCCCTGGTTCCTCATTAAAAATATAAACAATGCTCCACCCATGATCGCTGCAAACTTCAGAGCGGTGTGGAAAGAACTGAGCCCAGCTCCGAATCCAGCCTCCCCTCCATGAACTATTTCGACACATGCTGCTGTTTTGATAAAGCGCCCCGCGACATCAAAGGTCCCCGGACATTCTGTCTTCTGCACCCTCCCATCGGAGGGGAAGTGCGAAAGCATGTATCCGGAGTCTCAAGGACAGCTTCTACACTACAGCAATCAGACTATTGAACGGACCCCTAATACAATAAGATGTAATCTTGACCTCAAAATCCTACGCTTCGTGGATTTTGAAATTTATAATCTGCCTACACTACAATTTCTCTGTAATTTCGATACTTAATTCTGCATTCTGTAACTGAATAACCTTGTTCTACTCCAATGAAGTGACCTGTACACGGATGTGGGTGGGATTTCTCCTGTCTGTGATGTACATCTGAATTAATTCTAATTATCTGGATAGACATGGTCATGCTGCACCTTGGTCGGCGAAATGCTCGGAGAGAGCACAAGATCAGAAGAGCTACAGAAGGTATCATTCCCAAATGTGAAATGTCTGTCACCAGAGGGAATTGAACCCGGGTCGCTGGCACTGTAAACCGCTACGCTAATCATCACGTGTCCGTGCCGCCCTTCTCCATGTCAACAGCCACACAACAAGAAACACAATGGAGTCTACGAAATCACCACAACATGTTCATCCCCACAAGACCGTCATTTACCTCATGTGTGGAAAAGGAACAAAGCGGGCAAACAATAATACAGATATTCAAAATGATAAACTCGTGACACTCTCTCTTTCCGTTCTTTCGCACCTCCTCTCTCTCGTTCCATTGTCTCTTCCCTCTCTCACTCACTCCCCCAGTCTTCCCCACACTATCGCTGTCTCTCTCACACTCCCCATTCACTCAGAACATCGCTTCCTCTTCTCGCGCAGCCATATACCCTCCCCTCTCTCTTTTTGTTTTCTCTCCCCCATTCTCTCACATTTTCCCGCCCACCGGTCCCCTCTCACCATCCCCTGAATTCTCCTTCTGTTTATCTGAATTGTCTCCCCACAGGTCCGCATAAACAGGAGCCGAACGACAACATCGGAAATGGACCGGACCGTAAGATGTCGCTACTCAGCATGGTTACGTCCGTCCTCTTCCTGACCGTGGTCGGGCTGTCGATCCATGGTGAGTCGAACGGACTCCGGTTGGAGTCAGACCGTAAACTAAAAGTGTGAAATGAAACGTGAGTGTAAAAGCTCACAGTCACCCGGACTCGCCGCACAACGTGTACCTCACTTCGTACCTCGCCATGACACTGACACATACCGTTCCGTGATACGGTCACGCCCCTCACCGTGGAACTGAAACTACCCTTCCTGGACAGGGATATAATACCCTCCATGACACAGTTACGTCCACACCGTGACACCGAAAAAAAGCAACTCTGTATCCATACGGCCAGTTCCCGGTGCATTCCATCTGTCATAATTATCTGGATAAGCCTCCCCTGAGGGCTCAGTCAAACACCCGGGGCTCCAACTGAATCGATCACATTCGGGAGAGGTGACAAAATCTCCGGAATCAGAGAGACGCTTCTCAGCCCTGGGAAGTGAAGGGATTTGGATTCTCAGTGATGAGGCTCAATGTAACTGAGATTGAGAGAGGGAGGGGTGATTGTGGTGGAAGGAGAGACCGCGGGTGGTGGGTGGAAGGGAGTCCCATTGTGGGACACGGCTGCGTTCACCCTCACACTGAAAGAGAACATGGGAAATAGATCGAACCGTAGAATCTGCCGACTCCGCCTCATTACTTCCGCCATTATCGTAATTGTTGCCGCGCTATCGATCCATAGTGGGCCGAACGGGCTTCAAATGTAAACAAATGTTACTGTAAAACTCGACAGTGACACCGACAGGCCCTTAACAGTGACACTGAGGCGCCTCTCACTGTGACACCAACACGCTCCTCAACCTGACTCGTCCAGCTCCGTACCGTGACAAAGACTCACACGTCACAGTAACACCACTGTAACACCAAGATGGTATCGTCCCTCAAAATAACACCGGTGCAATTACCCACACCTCACCCTGACACAGACAATGGCCGTAGCCCTGACATGCCACTCACCGTGACACAGACACACCTCTGTGAGACCAGCACATCCCAAACCATGACAACAGATAATCTTCTCACCGTGACGCCACCACGCGCTTTACTGTGCCATTTACCTCGCCGTTTCATCGAGATACACCTCATTCTGATCCGTACACCTCTCGCCAGGGCAGAGAAACACCTATCACAATGACACCGACAAGTCACTCACAGCAACTCGGACATGCACCGCACAATACTGACGTAGACCCCCACTGTAACGTCAACAAATTCTTCACCGGGACATTGATCTACTCCTCAGCGTGACACAGGCACACGATTCAAGGTGGCGCCGACGCCTCTCACTGTGCCACCAGCACATCCTTCAGTCTGAAACCCTTCACCGTGACACTGGCACAGCACTCTGTGTGATCCGTTCGGTAGCGTGACGCTGACTCACGTGTCACTGTAAACGCTAAACATCCCTCACCATCTTTCTCAGTATCACAGATTCGTCAGTCTAAGGTCACCTGCAACCGAACCGATAATGAATTAAATTCAACCCTTCAATCCATGGTTTCGGAGCTCAATTCTAATCTGTCTGTTCTTCAACAAAAACACAGCGATCTCCGTCACCAGTTCTGTGGATTGTTGACCAGCAGAAGAGGTGAGGCATCATACCACTCTTTAACCCGCTCCTCATCACAGGGCAGGCATGGAGAGAGGAAGCGTCACTCTGTGCTTGATATCGGGAATGTGTGAAGAGATGGTATGGATGGTGATTCATTCTGTGTTTGACACGGGAGGGCGTGGGCGTTACTTCGCTTTGTGTGTGAACTCGGAGGAGTGTGATAGGACGGTTCAGAGATAACTTCACTCCGTGACCTGCCAGGAAGTGTGTGATGGGACGTCAGGAGGGAGATTCACACTGCGTTAGACTCGGGAGCATGTGATGGGACAGTGTGGAAGCAGCTTCTCTCTGTGTCTGACACTTTGCTCTGTGGTGTGTTGAGAAGCCGTAGAGGGAGAATCACTCTCACTGTGACATTTGTCGAGTGTGCTGAGGGAGTTTCTTTCTGTGTCTGACCGCTGGATTGTGTGATGGGGCAGTGGAGAGAGAGATACAATATGCGTCTGACCACGTTAGTGTCTGATCGGATGGACCTCAGGGAGCTTAAATCTGTGTCTCACCTCGTGTGTGATGGGACTCTATGTTTGAAATAGTGTGCCTATGATGGGAAGCTATGGTGTGAAGGGGGAGTTCGGTGAGTGCGTGTGATGTGGTCATGTGTGTTTCTGACACCGGGATCAGTGACGCCTGGCACGATGGTGTTCCGTTCTCTGTCTGATGCCAGTGGTGTGTGATAGAACGGTGCGGTTGGAGCTCCTTTCGTTTTCTGAACCCTGCATTGTGTGATATCACCGAGTAGAAGTAGCATCTATATCTGACCACGGGAGTATGCGGTGGGATGGTGAAGAGAGTGCTTCAGTTGCTATCTGATGACTGGCGCGTGTAAGTGGGTAATGTGGGGGGAGGTTCACTCTGTATGAGTCCGCAGGACTGTGTGATGGGAAAGTGTGCAGGGGGCTTCATTTAATGTCTGACGCATGGAGTGTTTGAGAGTGTGGTGGAGTGAAAGCTTCAGTCTGAGACTTACCCAGTCGTGGGTGATGTGACAGCGTTTAAAGAGCTGTGTCTGACACCGGGAGAGTATGATGGGACCGTGAGACAATAGCTTCATTTATCGTCTGTCCCCGAGAGTGCGTGACGGGTCCATGTGGAATGAACCCTCAATAGTGTCTGCTCAATCAGGAAAAGTTCACTCTATTACTGACACCGGGATCATGTGATTGGATGGTGCCGAGGAAATTTCCTTGCGAGGGTGATCTCGGGTGAGACTGATGAGCCGGTGCGGAGGGGGTTTCATACTGTTTCTGACCCTGCACGTGTGTCAAGGGGGAGTGATAAAAAGCTTCACTCCATGTCTTTTTCCTGGTGTCCGTAATCGAAGGGTGATGAAGGAGCAACATGTCCCATCCGGGAGTGTGCGATTTTACACTAGCTTAAGTGTAAGTCTGACTCCTCGATTTTGTGGTGGGACGCTGTGGAGGAAACTTAACTCTGTGTCCGATCCCGGGGAGTGTCTGATGGGACGGTATGTAGGGAGATTCACTCTGTGTCTGACCACGGGAGTGTGTGATGGGACGGTGTGGAGGGAGATTCACTCTGCGTCTGACCCGGGGAGTGTGTGATGGGACGGTGTGGAGGGAGATTCACTCTGTGTCTGACCCCGGGAGAGTGTGATGGCCAGTGTGGAGGAGGATTGATTTTTCCTTATTCCCGCTTTTCAGAGGAAATTTGTTCCAAGGATTTGGTCAGATATGGAGACCGGTGTTACTTGTTCTCCACGTTTGAAATATCTTACAATGGAGCTCGTCTACTTTGTTCAAACATTGATTCAATGCTCCTGGAAATCAATTCGCAGGATGAAGCGGTAAGGGTCACACCACGACAAAGACCATAAGAACATAACACAAGGGGCAGAAGTCGACAATTCGGCTCATCGAGTCTGTTCCGCCATTTTATCATGAGCTGATCCATTGTCCCATTTAGTTCCACTCTCCCGCCTTCTGCCCTGGCTACAAAGATACCTATCAATTTCTGCCTTAATTACGCACAATGTCTTGGGATCCACTGCCGCCTGTGGCAACATCTTCCACAGATTCATCACGCTCTGGCTAAAAAAATTACCCTCGCTTCACGGAGTCCGTGGAAGCAGAGTCCTAGGCTTTGGCTAAGTGGGCTTCGGCGTAAGGGGCGTAAGCCTGTGTGATTGCTCGCTGAGGGAAAGAAGGTAAGGTCGCTAGGTGCTTTTTAGACTTATTCTATTAATTCAGTTCAGGTATGGGGGAGACAGTCAGAGCAGTGGTGTGCTCTGTATGCAGTATGTGGGAGGTCAGGGTCAAGACAGTTGTCCCTGATGACCACACCTGCAAGAGGTGCGTCCAGCTGCAGCTCCTATCAGCCCGAGTTAGGGAGTTGGAGCTGGAGCTGGATGAACTACGGATCATTCGGGAGGCAGAGGCAGAGATAGATAGGAGCTATCAGGAGGTAGACACACCACAACACCAGGAAGTAGGCAGATGGGTGACGGTCCAGTGAGGCAGGGGGAGCAGGCAGAGAGAGCAGAGCACCCCTGCGGCCATTCCCATTAACAATAAGTATACCGTATTGGATACTGTTGATGGGGATGACCTACCAGGAATGAGTTGTAGTGGTTCTGCCTCTCGCACAGAGGTTGAACCCTCAACTAGAAAGGGGAGGAGGGAAGAGAAGAGAGCGATAGTTTTAGGGGATTCTATAGTCAGGGGGGCAGATAGGAGATTTTGTGGGGCAGATCGGGAGTCTCGGATGGTATATTGCCTCCCTGGTGCCAGGGTCCGGGACATCTCAGATCGGGTGCAGGCTATTCTTGAGAACGAGGGAATGAACCCAGATGTAGTGGTCCATGTAGGGACCAACGATGTAGGTAAGGTGAGTGAGGGGGTCCTGCTTAGAGAGTTCAGGGAGTTAGGAGTGATGCTGTAAGTCAGGACCTCCAGGGTGACAATCTCGGGATTGCTACCTGTGCCACGTGCGAGTGAGGCGAAGAATAGAATGATTATGCACATTAATACGAGGGTGAGAGCATGGTGCAGGAAGGAAGGGTTCAGGTTTTTGGATAATTGGTCTTTGTTCCAGGGCCATTGGGATCTGTTTCGAAGGGACGGTCTACATCTGAACCGGAGGGGTACTAACATTCTTGCAGGAGTATTTGCCAGTGCTGCTCGTGGGGGTTTAAACTAGATGTGCAGGGGGCATGGATCCAGATCCAGAGGGTTGGTCAGAAGAAGCATGGGGTTAAATGTGTAGAGGTTTTGGGTGATCCTGAGAAGGTCATCAAAATTCAGTGTGCAATTAGCCCGATGGAAGTTCAAGGAGCTGGGTTAGGTACAGTAGACAGTGTTTTAAGCAAAGAGAGGTGGAATGGGCTAAGAATTCTATACTTGAATGCGCGTAGTGTCAGAAATAAGACAGATGAGCTTGAAGCTCAGATGAAAATGGGGAACTACGATATTGTTGGGATAACGGAGACATGGCTGCAAGGGGATCAGGCCTGGGAATTGAGTGTACCAGGGTATACGTGCTATCGTAGAGACAGAAATATGGGAAGAGGGGGTGGGGTGGCCCTGTTGGTGAGGAATGAGATTCAGTCCTTAGCAAGAGGTGACTTGGGAACAGGGGAAGTAGAGTCTGTGTGGATTGAGCTGAGGAACAGTAAGGGTAAAAAGACCCTAATGGGTGTTGTGTACAGGCCCCCAAACAGTAGCGTGGATATTGTGTACAAGTTGATTAGGGAGTTAACATTGGCATGTGCTAAAGGTAATGCAGTCGTTATGGGAGATTTCAACATGCAGGTAAACTGGGAGAATCAGGTAGGAGCTGAACCCCAGGATAGGGAGTTTGTGGAGTGTCTAAGGGATGTATTTTTGGAACAGCTTGTGCTTGAGCCAACCAGGAACGAGGCTATTTTGGAATTGGTGATGTGTAATGAACAGGAATTGATAAGTGATCTTGAAGTAAAGGAGCCATTAGGAAGCAATGATCATAACATGATAAGTTTTTATCAACAATTTGAGAGGGATAAGGGCAGATCAGAGGAGTCAGTGTTGCAATTAAATAAAGGAGACTACGGAGCCATGAGGGAAGAGCTGGCCAAAGTTAAATGGGCGGATGCCCTGGCAGGAAAGACAGTGGATCAGCAGTGGCAGATATTCTTGGGCATAATACAAAGGATGCAAAAGCAGTTCATTCCAATGAGAAGGAAGGATTCAAAGAGGGGGAAGGGGCCACAGTGGTTGACAAAGGAAGTCAGAGATTGTATAGCATTAAAGAAAAAGAAGTATGACAGGGCTAAGATGAGTGGGAATACAGATGATTGGGAAAGTTTTAAGGAACAGCAGATCTTAACTAAAAAAGAAAGTAGGAGAGAAAGAATCAGGTATTAGCTTAGTCTAGCCAGGAATATAAAAGGGGATAGCAAAAGCTTTTTTAGCTATGTGAAGAGAAAGAAGATAGCTAAGAACAATGTTGGCCCCTTGAAGAATGAATTGGGAGAAATTGTTATGGGAAACCGGGAAATGGCAACAGAATTTAATGCGTACTTTAGATCTGTCTTCACCAGGGAGGACACAAGCAATCTCCCAGATGTATGGATGGGACAGGGTTATAAGATATCAGAGGAATTGAGACAGATTCACATTAGGAAAGAAACTGTGATGAGTAGACTGGTAGGACTGAATGCTAATAAATCCCCGGGTCCAGATGGTCTGCATCCGAGGGTTCTAAAAGAGGTGGCTCAGGAAATTGCGGATGCATTGGTAATCATTTTCCAATGTTCCTTAGATTCAGGATCAGTTCCTGAAGATTGGAGAGTGACTAATGTTATCCCACTTTTCAAGAAGGGAGGGAAGGAGATAACGGAGAGCTATCGCCCTGTTAGCCTGGGGAAGATGGGGAAGATGCTTGAGTCCATTATTAAGGACGAAATAGTGGCACATCGTGATGGCAGAAATAGGATTCGGCCGAGCCAGCATGAATTTACCAAGGGCAAATCATGCTTGACTAATCTGTTGGAGTTTTTTGAGGGTGTAACAAGGATGTTAGTCGAGGGTAAGCCAGTGATGTTGTACACCTAGATTTTCAGAAGGCATTCTATAAGGTGCCACATAGGAGATTGGTGAGTAAAATCAGAGCTCATGGCATTGGGGCTGGGTTTCAACATGGACAGAAAGCAAAGGGTTGCAGTGAATGGGTGTTTCTCGGACAGGCTGGTGGTGTCTAGTTGGGTACCACAGGGCTCTGTATTGGGACCACAGCTCTTTATGATTTATGTCAATGATTTAGATGAGGGCATTGAAAACTATATCAGCAAGTTTGCTGACGATACTAAACTGGGTGGCAGTGTGACATGCGAAGAGGACGTTAGGACAATACAGGGAGACTTGGATAGGCTAGGTGAGTGGGCAGATACTTGGCAAATGTCATTCAATGTGAATAAATGTGAAGTTATCCACTTTGGAAGCAGGAACAAGAGGGCAGAGTATTGTCTGAACGGTGTAGAGTTAGGTAAGGGAGAAATGCAAAGAGACCTAGGAGTCCTAGTTCACCAGTCAATGAAGGTGAATGAGCAAGTGCAACAGGCAGTGAAGAGGGCTAATGGAATGCTGGCCTTTGTTACAAGGGGAATTGAGTACAAGAGTAAGGATGTCCTTTTGCATTTGTACAGGGCCCTGGGGAGACCACACCTGGAATATTGTGTACAGTTTTGGTCTCCAGGTTTAAGGAAGGACATTCTGGCAATTGAGGAAGTGCAGCATAGGTTCACTAGGTTGATTCCTGGGATGGCAGGGCTGTCTTATGCAGAGAGATTGGAGAGATTGGGCTTGTACACGCTGGAATTGAGGATATTGAGAGGGGATCTGATTGAAAAGTTTAAGATAATTAAAGGATTTGATAGGATTGAGGCAGGAAATATGTTCCAGATGTTGGGAGAGTCCAGTTCCAGAGGGCATGGATTAAGAATAAGAGGTCAGTTATTTAAAACAGAGTTGAGGAAGAGCTTCCTCTCCCAGAGAGTTGTGGAGGTGTGGAATGCACTGCCTCAGAAGACGGTGGAGGCCAATT
The DNA here is from genome assembly GCF_030144855.1 of Hypanus sabinus. Lineage (NCBI taxonomy): Eukaryota > Metazoa > Chordata > Chondrichthyes > Myliobatiformes > Dasyatidae > Hypanus > Hypanus sabinus. The sequence continues at coordinate 19,375 of NW_026779330.1, read as the reverse complement.
CTCTGGATGCTTTCAAGAAGGAGCTAGATAGATATCTGATGGATAGGGCAATCAAGGGATATGGAGACAAGGCAGGGACTGGGTATTGATAGTGAATGTCAGCCATGATCTCAGAATGGCGGTGCAGACTCGAGGGACCGAATGGTCTACTTCTGCACCTATTGTCTATTGTCTATTGTCTGTTCTGAATGTGCGCCCTGCAATCCTCAAGTCATGCCCTCTCGTACTAGACTCCCCCACAATGGGAAACAACTTTGCCACATCCACTCTGTGCATGCCTTTCAACATTCAAAATGTTTCTATGAGACCCCCTTTCATTCTTCTAAACTCCAAGACGTACAGTCCAAAAGCGGTCAGACCTTCCTCAAATGTTAACGCTCTCATTCAGGGAAACATTCTAGTGAATTTTCTCTGAACTCGCTCCAGCGTCATCACCTACTTTCTTAAATAAGGTGCCCAAACCTGCAAACAGCATTCCAAGTGAGGTCTTAGCAGTGCCTTATAGAGCCTCAAAATCACACCCCTTCTCCTACTCTATTCCTCCAGAAATGATTGCCAACATTGCATTCGCTTTCTTCACCATCGACTTAACCTGGAGGTTAACCTCAAGGGTTTCCTGCACTAGGACTCCTAAGTCCCGTTGCATCTCAGAACTTTGAATTCTCTTCCCATTTAAATTATAGTCTGCCCGTTTATTTCTTCTGCCAAAATGCATGACCATACACTTACCAGCATTGTATCTCATTTGCCACTTCCTTGCCCATTCTCGCAATTTATCCAAGTCTCTCTGCAGACTCTCTGTTTCCTGTCAATCAGCCAACGCTCTAATCACGTATGTAACTTTTCCATAATTCCAGGTGTTCTTAACTTGTTCAGCAGCCTCATGTACGGCACTTTGTCAAAGGCCTTCTGACAATCCAATTACACAATACCCACTGCATCTCCCTTGTCTGGACTAATTGTAATTTCCGCGAAAAATTGCAACAGTATTGAGAAGAGATTTTCACACGGATCCCATGTTTACCAGTATGAGAAAAAAAATAGTGGCGACCCATGTTTATCGACCATCACACTCCCGGGTTAAGAAACAGAATGAAGCTTTCTCCACACCGTCCAAACAAACACACTCCGGGGTCAGACACAGATTGAATCTACCTCCACAGCGTTACATCAGAGTCTCCCGGGGTCAGATACAGATTGCATCTCCCTCCACACCGTTACATCAGACACTCTCGTGGTCAGACATAGAGTCAAGCTCCTTCCACGCCGTCCCATTGCACACTCCCGGGTTGGGATTCGTAGTGAATCTCCTCCACACCGTCCCACCGCATATTTCCGGGGCCAGCCACCGAGTGAATTTCCCTTCGTACCGTCATATCGCACACTCTTATGGGGTCAGACACATAGATCCCCCTCCATACGGTCTCATCACACACTGCCTGGGTCAGACATAGTGTGAGGCTCCCTCCACACTGTGCCATCTCATTCTCCTGGGGTGAGACAGAGAATAAAGATCCTTCCACACCATCCTTTCACACTCTTCCGGGATCAGATATACAGTGACGCTCCTTTAAATTTACTCGAACTCAATCATTATTGATGGCACTTTAATTTCACAGAATTTTATCGAGAAAGCTGTCCACGACCAAGGCAGTTCATACTGGATTGGAAAATGCGAAAACGGGTGAGATTTGGGATCTTGGAAGTTTCTGAGAAGAAAGCTGTCATGGGATTGATACAGGCAACGAATAGGGAGTGGACAGTGGGATTAGTTTGGGGACGGCCACAGGTTTCTTGAGGGAGTGGGAATTGTCATTAGTTTGTGGACTGCCAAGAGCTGTGGGAAGAGTATGGAAAAACGGGGCATTTTAGGGACAGAGAGAGTTCTGCGTGGAGTGAGTGGGCAATTGGATTTGTTTGGCGACCGACACGGGCAGTTGGTAGAGACGTTATCGGTGAATTAATGTGGGCATTGACAGAGAACTGTGGGAAGAAGGTGGGAAGTGGGAGTGTTTTGGTTTCTGACACAGGTCTCGAACAAGAAGGCTTGACAGTGGGATTATTCCCGGGACAAGCACGAGGCTGTGCGGAGTGAGTGGGAAGTGCGAGTGTTTTGGGGACAGATACTGTCCTCTGCATAGACAGTGAGTCAGTGGGTGTCCATTGGACAGACAATGATCTGTGGCGTGAGAGTGGGAAGTCAGGGTATTTTGGGTTATAAAGCAGGCCTGTGGGGAGAAGGTGCAGCAGTAGGAGTATTTTGGAGACTGCCATTGGGCCTTGGGGTGACAATGGCTCTGTGGGTGAATGCTTGGCCTGTGGGATCAGGTGGGGTACTGGGATTATTCTGGGTTCGGACACCGGTCTGCGGGGTGAGGGTGGGACATGGTATTAATTCCGGGACTGACACAGGGTGGCATGGAGTGTGTGGGTCACTGTGAGTAATCTGGATACTGGCTGTGCTGGGAAAGTGGGATAGTGGGAGATTATGGGGTCTGCCACAGGTCAATGGTGAGGGAGCGTGTCTGTGATTTAGGGGACTGACACAGGGTTGTCTGCTGGACGTGCGTTGTCCCTTATGAACTTGTTTCCCCCTCCTTGACAGGGAAGTGGCCTTAAATGTCGTGTACAATGTGAACGCTGGGAAGTCCGAATGCAGTAAATGTAAATCCAGTTGCAAAAATGACCAGTACCGTTTCATCTGTGAGAAGTCTGCACCTTTCTGCCCGGATATTTCTGAAAAGATCCGAAATCTCTGTCAACAGCCCGTGGAGCCGACTTGAATCAAATGACAATACCCTCTTTCTCTATTTCTCTCTCCTATTCTCACTAACCCATTCTCTCTTCCCCTCGCCACTACCCTATTCTCCTCCCTCCTTCTATCGCCTCTTTCCTCGCCATGTCGCCTTCTCTTTACCCTCATTCCAAAATCTCTCTCTCTCATCCTCCTCCAATCCTACCTCACCTATTACATCCCTAATTTCCTTCCTCTCACTTTCTTGCCGCCCTCTCCTCCCACTCTTCTCTTCACACTCTCTCCCCCGATTCTCTATTTCCTCTCTGCCCCTCTCTTCCCATCTCACTCTTTCATTTATCTAAACCCACTGCAACTCCCTTTTCTCTTTCCAGCTACTCTCACCTCAATCATGTCACTGATGTCCTCGATATCCCAGCCCTGGGGAAATAGAGCGCACGCATTCGCCTTATCTTTGTCCCTCGTGGTTTTATACACCTCTGTAAGTTCACCGAATCAAGCCTAAAATTTCCCGACCTCGCTTCATAATTCCATCCCTCGTGTCCCGGCAGCATCCGAGAAAGTCTCCCGCTGCAGTTTTTTCCAGCTCAGCGGCATCTATCCCACAGCTGGGCGACCAGAACTGAACACCGTGCTCCAAATATGTCCTGACCGACGTCCCGTATAACTGCAACTTGACCTGAGACTCCCATACTCAGTGTCCTGACTGATGAAGCCCAGCGTGTCAAATGTCCTGTCCAGCTTCATCGTATGATTTCTGTCGGATTCACGGTCTGTTTTAATATCTGTGACTTAGACCACCTGGGATTTGGTCTTTTAAAGTATCAGCAGGGAGCAAATTTATAAAATTAATGTAAAATTCAAAAAGCTAATAAATGCCGCAACAATGTGGAAGTGGTACTGATGCGTTCAGGAACATGCTGGTTGGGGGAGGGGGAGAAGAAGTTGTTCCTGGGTCATTCAGATTGCGGGCTGCTGTGCCTTATTCCCGATGGCAGAAATGAACAGGGAGCCTGTCCCCGGGTGAGCGGTCTCAGTGATGGATGCACCTTCTCCATCTTGAGTCTGCACCGCTCTGCCGCCTCTGGCGACCTCGTGCGTTGCAGCTTCCACACGAGGCAGCGATGCAACAAGTCAATGAAAGACCAAATCTTATCAAACTCCTGTCGTTGCAATCCCGTCACGAGAGGGCGGTGGTGGTTGGGATGGTGATGAAGATAATTGCTGAAACTTAGACTCGAAATAAACAAGACGACGTTAACGAAATCCAAAGGTAAAATCACAAGCTGCAGGAAAGGAAATTGATCTCCTACGGTTGAGCACAGAGTGCTCAGCACGAAGCCTGTAACTGCAGATATTCCGTGAAGGTGTATTACAGGGCAATTATTGGCAGTCTGAGGCTTACAGGGAAAGCAGCAGCTATCCAGACTGCGGGGAATGGCCGTGCCGAAACTCGGATGCCTGTACCTCTTCAGTCGGGAGCATGACACTTTCGTGTTTGCACGAATGTGTTGGACCGAGGATAGATCCACTGAGATGCTGACGTCCTTGTTGTGAAACTCCTTTCAAACATCTCAAATGTAAGCTCATCTGGTTGGATTATGTAAAAGACCAAACCAGCTCACAATACTCCAGATAAGACCTCACCAGCGCCTTAAAATAAAATCCTTTCTCTGGAAATGAATGCTAGCCTTGCATTTGCCTTCCACACCACCGACTCCTTAGACAATCCAGCCTGTTGTTCGACAGAGTATTTCAGTGCCCTCCCAGGTACATCATCGGAACCCGATGCCTGGCGTGGGTTCACCCATCTGAAGTATCATTCCTTCACCTGTCTTCGAGACAGAGGTCACGGAAGAGAAGGGGGCGAGCAGAACCGAGCAATGCGCCCCTCTCCAACGTCTTGTTCAACTGCAACGTGACTTCACAACTCGTGTACTTATTCAAACATCACGAGTCCACCATGACCTCCCTCCCCTACACACCCTTGTTGTTTTACGTCAACCATCCTTCCTCTAAAATCCTCCCCGTCTCCGTGATTGCCTCCATCTTCTGCGCAACTCCGCGGTCCAGTTACCCAGTCCCTTCCATTCACCGCATTCACGTCTCCATGTTCACCTCGCTGTTCCATACTTAGCCAGCCACTGTCAACACCAGCAGTCCCTGCACCCTTCCTTGTCTTCCTTCCTCCCCTACTATCCACTTCGTCATCAATCCTCCCGTGGAGACGAACATCCTCGTCACCATCAGCCACGACTTCCCCTACAGACCTCCCCGTTTCCGCCACCGCCATCTTTTTCTACACAGCCTGTCTCCATCAACCCTCTGTCCGCTACACTCCGTGGAGACTCCGTTATCTCCTCCTACCCCAACTCCGCTCCCCGTCTCCCAGACCCGCTCCATCTCCTGCAGGTTCCCCATGGTACCATTAACCCTCTCCCTCCTCCTCACGTCTCCCTCCCTCCGTTTATATGGAATACTGGGGAGAAAGGGGGAGAGGTGACGTCTTTTATTACACCACCCAGCTCACTTTCTCGGGATATCGATGTCTCGGTTCTGAGCCTCTGCACTCTGCACTCTCTTGTGTAGAATGTTTCGTTCGGTAACACTTCAACCCAGTGACTGATATGTCACCACCACCTCCGTTCTCCCACCAAAACCACCCACTCTTCCAATTATCTCCTATTCCAAACGCATACTCTGAGCACAAACGCATTTACATTCTCCGAGCCGGACTCACAATTCAAGACTTCAGGAACGGCAGAGTTCTGGGGATTGGTGAGACGGAAGGAGCTTCTGAACTTGGGAGTTTCTGAACGGACCCAGGGGGAGTAAGCTTCATTTTGTGTCTGAACCCGGGTGTGCACGAAAGGACGGTCCACAGAAAACGTGAGTATCGCTCAGTGTCTGACACCAGGAATGTGTAATGGGTCAGTGTTGAGAGAGTCCCACCCTGTGTCTGGACTCGGAAGTGTTTGATGGGATGGTGTGTGGGGAGCTTCACACTTTGAGAGACCACGAATGTGTGTGATGAAACGGTATGGAGGGAGCTTCAGTACTTTACTGACTTTACCGTGATGGGACGGTGTGCAGGGAGATTCATTCTGTGTCTCATTCCGGGATTGTGCAATTGGGTTCATAGTGACTAGTGATTGGCAAAACAACAGTTCAAATGTATGTATCCAAGAGGGAGAAGCTATACTTTCTGTACGAAACACTGAAGGACAGAATGGGAACACTGCAAGATTGGGAAATGTAGGTTGTGTTGAGGGATCTTTTCACTCAGTGTTTGAATGTGTGTGTGTGTTTGTATGTGTGTTGGCGATGAGCCAGAACAGAAGGAAAGAGAGCCGAGAAATCGGATCTGAGTGGAAGTTAGAGGGCTTATCTCTTTGAATCTTTAAGGAAGAGATTGGATATTCTCGGGAGAAAAACGGTGCAGAACTGTTTTCCGTTTAAGTATTGCTTCTTTATTTATAATCGCAAAATCAGAGCAGTAGCAATATCTGGCAAGGGAGTTGAATACTCCTTTGCAAGATGTGGGAAGGCATGGAGAACTCAAGAGTTCCTGACAGCTTTACCTGTCAGAAGGTCATCCAGCTGCTCCTTCTCACACTCTGCGTTACAGAGTTGGAACTGGAACGGATGAACTCTGGATCATTCGGGAAGCTGCGGGGGTGATACGGAGGATATCCAGAGAGGTATTTAAAAGTGCAAGATACAGGATTCTGGGTGACAGGCAGGAAGTTGATAGTGGTTAAAAAACCAAAACCAGTGCAGAGACGCCTTGTGGCCAACCTGCTGAATGACAAGTATCCACTTTGGATACTTCCGGAATGGAGGAGAGAGGTGCAAATGACCATACTTGACGATGTCTCACCAGTCAGGTCTCTGGCAGTGACTATGGTTCTGTGGCTCCGCAGGGAAGGGAGTGAGATGTGGCCAGCTGTATCGATAGATTTGTATTTGTTCAGAGAATGGGAAATATGTTCTGTGGACGAGGACGAGACTCTTCGATGCTATGCGGTCTTTATTGTCGCCGGTATATCGGTAGCAAAAGGCAGCCTGTTCTCCAAACTTATGTAGGTGCAGGTGTGGCCAAAATTAGAATGAATATTCAGTTGGAAATGTGCCTGAAGAGTCAGGTTTGGAACGAGGTATTCAGATTTGTGTATCACTGGGCTCTCTTTCTCGGAAGGTGCGACCCCTACAGACGGGACTGTTTCATTTCATTTCAGTTGAATTCAATTTACGTTTAATTGAAATTCCATCACACACGAATGCCCATGAATACAGACAGGACCAAGCTGCTAAACACAGTACCAACAGTCCTAAATGGCACGCAGCACACATAATATGTATAAAGTAGACACGTAGCACATAGAATAGTACATCACATTACAGGACCTTCGGCCCACAATGTTGTACCGACCCACAAACCCTGCCTCACATTATAACCCGCCACCTTAAATTTCTCCATATACTTGTCCAGTAGTCTCTTGAACTTTACTAATGTGTCTGCCTCCACCACAGACTCAGCAACAACCACTCTCTGAGTGAAAAACCTTCCGCTAATAATCCACTTGAACTTCCCTCTCCTTACCTTAAAGCCATGTCCGCTTGTACTTAGCAGTGGTGCCCTGGGGCTGGCTGCCCACTCTGTCTATTCCTCTTAATATGTTGTACACCTCTATCAGAGCCGAACATGAAGCCCCTCTCTAACGTCTTTTTCAACTGCAACGTGACTTTCCAACTCGTGTACTTACTCAACTGCAACCCCCTCCGTCTCCGTTATCTCCACCCTCCCCGTGTCAGGGTCCGGTCCGGAAACGGGTTCAGGATTTTGAACCGGACCGAGCGCTCCGGATTCCGGGTCCTGCAGTTGTCCCTCCCGTCACACGTGATCTAGTTAGGACCCTCCTGGTTCAAGGAGACACACCTGTAACTCATTAAGCTGCTGGTGTTCATAATGGGCTTTGGGACTGGGACCAGACGGAAGGTCGTTTTGTTCTGTGTCCCGTTTCTCCGCCGGATTCGAACGCGGCTCTGCATTCGGTGATTCCGCCCCGGCTCAGACCAATTCTTCATCACGCTTCTCAGCCCGTACCAGTACTGCCAGGTTGGTCCGCAGCCCAACCATTCTTCCCATGCGCCGGTCCCGCTTCTCCGCTCGTTTGTTTTGATCGCGCGGTCGTGCTGTTGTCCCGTTGGCATGGCTGTTGTGTTGGTCACACTGGACCTATGCCCGTTCCCACCCCTTGCCACTGTCGGGCACGTCTGGCTGACCTGTCTCGGCCCGGCAGAGGTTCTCCCTGTTCCTATCCCTTGCCTCCGTCGGATGGATTAGGCCGACCCGCTGTGGCACGGTACGTGTATTGCCCCCTTCCTCTCCTCCGCACATACCCTGGGATAGTCGCCCGCACCCTCCTCGGGGTCTGCGTCGTTCCCAGGCCTCCTGTGTTTCCGCCTGGGAGGCGCCTCTACCCGGGATACATGCGGCCCGCCCAGGGATGTCTCTCCGTTAGCCTATCGCCACCTAGACCTGCCTGAACCCCGGGAGCCTGCCTACCTGACTGGAACTTCGGGAGCCGCCTCCGTTATGCCTGCCTGAACTCCGGGAGCCTGCCTACCTGACTGGAACTTCGGGAGCCCGCTCCGTTCTGCCTGCCTGAACCCCGGGAGCCTGCCTACCTGACTGGAACTTCGGGAGCCCGCTCCGTTCTGCCTGCCTGAACTTCGGGAGCCGCTCCGTTCTGCCTGTCTGAACCCCGGGAGCCTGCCTACCTGACTGGAACTTCGGGAGCCCGCTCCGTTCTGCCTGCCTGAACTTCGGGAGCCGCTCCGTTCTGCCTGTCTGAACTTCAGGAGCCCGCTCCGTTCTGCCTGTCTGAACCCCGGGAGCCTGCCTACCTGACTGGAACTTCGGGAGCCGCTCTGCTCCGCCTGCCTGAACCCCAGCTATACTTAAGTGTCATGGCATCCCCATCCTGTCCTCCCACTAGTAAGTCAGTGTCTGCGTCCTGCGTTTGGGTCCATCCAGCCCCTCCTGACACCCCGAAATCAGAACCGTTCCCCTTCAGCAAAATCCTACTCCACTCCGTGACTCCCTCCCTCCTGTGCACCGCTACACGTCAGTTGTTCCTGCTTCTCCTCCTCATCACCCCCCCCCCCGTCTCTGTCAGTCCCTCCCTCTTCCCCACTCTCGGTTACAGTCACTCTGTCCATTCCAATCACACTCGACCATCTCCATGACGCCCTCGCTCTTTTACACACCACCTATCTCTCACCAGCAGCAGAGCCTGCACCCTACCCTGTCTACGTCAGACACTTCCACGCCTACGACTCCCCTCGTCTTCAACCCTTTGTTCTCCGACGACTAAACTCGCCACAGTCAGACAGAAAATCCTCTGCGTCACCACCCTCCCCCGCTTTCTTCATACCTTCCTTCCACACACGTCGTCTCCATTACTGCTTTGTCCCCTACAGCTCAAGCCGTCTCTGTTGTCCCCCCTTCCCCAACTCCTCTCCCCGTCTCTCTGAATTGCTGCGTCCCCTACAGCCTTTCACGTTTCCATCACCCTGCTGCCTCTTCTACCCCGTTCACTTTCTGTGTTAGTGTGGAATTGTGGGGAGGAGAGAGAGGTAACGTCTTGTGTTACACTACCACACCACAACACCCTCTACGCGATGTCGATTTCCACTACCTTAATTTCCATCACCGTCATCTTCTTTTACACACCCCGACTCCATCAACCCTCCGTCTCCCGCACTCTTTGCATCTCCGTTATCTCCTCCTTCCCCATCTCCTCTTCCCGTCTCCCTGACCCGCTCGATCCCCTACACTCTCCATTGTTCCATCAACCGTCTCGCTCCTCTACACCCCTCCGTTCATCTGGAATTCTGGGGAGGAAGGGGGAGAGGTGACGTCGGATGTTACAACACCCAACCCCCCCTCCGAATGTCGATCTCTCGGTTCTGATCCTGTTCACTGCTCTGTGTGGACAGGCCTGTCTTGCGGTTCCACACCACTTTCTCCCAGTGACCACTGTCTCAACACCACGTCCCTACTCCCTCCCCCGCAACCTCTCCCACTTCTCCGCTCTTCACTGCTCACCATCTGAACACGAACACACGCTCAGTCTCCGAAACAGACACACAATGAAGGACTACTGGAACGGAGGAGTGCTGGGGGTGGGGAGAGGAAAGCAGCTTCTGATCCCCGGAGTGTGTGACGGGACCGGGGGGAGGGATCTTCAATCTGTGCCTGATCCCGGGTCTGGGAGATGGGACGGTGAGGGGTGAAATTCATTCGTTGTTTGAATTTCTGTATCCGTTTAAATAACCGGATCAGAAGGTGCTTACCTCGGCGAGGAGTTGTGGGCAATCGCAGCGGACATTGTTCGAGTTAGAGGGCTTATCCAATTGATGATGCAAGGAGGAGAGACACGGGTGATAGAACGCGCAACACTATCGGTAGATTTTTTTTCAGTTTATTTATTGTTTCGTTTATAATTACAGTTAGAAAGAGCAGTAAGCATTCCTGACAGGAGGGTTGACTGCTTTCCTTGTGCGTTGTGGAAAGGCATGGAGACCTCCAGAGTCCCTGAGAACATCACCTGCAAGAAGGTCATCCAGCTGCACCGTCTATCACTGTGCTTAACAGAGTTCGAACTGGAATTTGATGAACTCGGGATCATTCTGGAAGTTGAGCGAGTGATAGAGCGGACATATAGAGAGGTATTTACACTCAAGGTGTAGGATACAGAAATCTGGGTGACAGACAGGAAGGTGAAAGGGGTTAAACAGCCAGAAAAGGTGCAGTGCCCCCTTGTGGTCAACCCGCTCAATAACAGGTAGACCACTTTGGATAGTTCTGGAATGGAGGAGAGGGGTGCAAATGACCAAGCAGGCGAAAGTCTCACCGGTCAGGTCTCTGGCACTGAGTATGGTTCTGTGACTCTGCAGGGAGGCGGGTGAAATCTGACGAGCTGTATCGATAGGGTTGTCTTTGTTAGGGGAACGGAAAAGAGATACTGTGGACGAGAACCAGATTCCTCGATGGTATGCGATCCCCAAAATACAAGGTTGTTGCTGGAATTGGGGAGCATGCCTCATGAGGTTGAGTGAACTCGATATTTTCTCCTTGGAGCGAAAGAGGATGAGCGATGAACAGATAGAAGTGTAACAGATAATGAGAGGAATTTATCGTATGGACAGTCAGACCCCTTTTGCCAGGGCTGAAATGGCTAGCACAAAAGCGCATTGGTTTATGGTGCTTGGAAGTATGTGCAGATGAGCTGTCAGGGTAAGTTGTTGTTTTTTTTTCCGTAGACTGGTGAGTGCGTGGAATGGGCTGCCGGCGGCGGTGGTGGAGGCGGATACGATAGGGTCTTTTGAGAGACTCCAGGCTGGCTGCATGGAGCTTGGAAAAATAGAGGTCTATGGGTAAACCCTAGGTCGTTCTACGTTATGGACATGTTCGGCACAGTTTTCTGGGCCTAAGGACCTGAATTGTGCTGCAGATTTTTCTATGTTTCTATGTTGCCTATGTTATAGACACCAGTATATAGCAACGGAGAGGGTGCCGTTTCTGCAAACTTATGTACGTGCAGGTGCGGCCAAAAATAAAACGAACTTTCAGTTCAACATTAGGGTTGGAATGAGAACTTCAGATATGTGTATCACTAGATTCTCTTCAACTGAAGGTGCGAACTCTGCAGACGGAACGGTTTCATTTCATTTCAATAATTTCAATTTATATTTCATTGTACTTCCATCACACAGGACTGCCCATGGATTCAGCCAGGAGGCGGATACAATAGGGTCTTTTCAGAGACTCCAGTCTGGTTGAATGGAGCTTACAAAAATAGAGGTCTATGGGTAAACAAAAGACACAGAATGCTGGTGGAACACAGCAGGCCAGGCAGCATCTATAAGGAGAAGCACCGTCCACGTTTCGGGCCGAGACCCTTCGCCAGGACTAACTGAAAGCAAAGATAGTCAGGGACTTGAAAGTAGTGGGGGGAGTGGGAAATGAGAAATGATAGGGGAAGACTGAAGGGGGTGGGATGACGCCAAGAGCTGGAAAGGTGATTCGAGAAAGTGATACAGAGCTGGAGAAGGGAAAGGATCATGGGACGGGAGGCCTCGGGAGAAAGAAAGGGCAGGGGGGCACAAGAGGAAGATAGAGAACAGGCAAACAACTAAATATGTCAGGGATGGGGTAAGAAGGGGAGAAGGGGCATTAACGGATGTTAGAGGTCAATGTTCATGTCATCAGGTTGGAGGCTACCCAGCCGGTATATAAGGTGTTGTTCCTCCAACCTGAGTTTGGATTCATTTTGACAGTAGAGGAGGCCATGGACAGACATATCAGAGTGGGAATGGGATGTGGAATTAAAATGTTTGACCACAGGGAGATCCTGCTTTCTCTGGCGGACCGAGGTTAGGTATTCAGCGAAACGGTCTCCCAGTCTGCGCCGGGACTCAACAAGATATAGAAGACCACAGCGGGAGCACCCGACGCAGTATACCACTCCAGCCGACACACAGGTGAAGAGTTGGCTCACCTGGAAGTTAGTCCTGATCAAGGGTCTCGACCCCAAACGTCGACAGTGCTTCTCCCTATAGATGCTGCCTGGCCTGCTTTGTTCCACCAGCATTTTGTGAGTGTTGCTTGAATTTCCAGCATCTGCAGCTTTCCTCGTGTTTTGTCTAAGTTAGGGGCATGTTCGGCACAGACCTATGTTGCCTAGGTTATAGACACCAGCATGTAGGAACGAAGAGGGAGCCGTTTCTGCACACTTATGTATGTGTAGGTGTGACCAAAAATAATAAGAACTTTGAGTTTAACATTAGGGTTGGAATGAGAACTTCAGATATGTGTATCACTAGATTCTCTTCCACTGAAGGTGCGAACTCTACAGACGGAACGGTTTCATTTCATTTCAATTGAAGTTTCATTGTAATTTCAACACAGAGAACTGCCCATGAATACAGCCAGGATCTGCTGTTAATTGCAATACAAATAGTCCCACATGGCACAAAGCACACACAATATGTATAGAATGGAAAGATAGCAAGCATATGTAGGATATCAAGAAAACACATTCAAGCATTATGTACACGCGCGCGCGCACACACACACACACACACACACACACACACATTTTTATGCAGCTTGAAGCCCCTGGGCATTTTGAATGCCACGATCATCTGCAATTGTTCAGAGCAGAGATTGCCGAGCGAAATGCGAAATTATAGGAGAAGACCAGAGGGTGTGGGATGTAGCTAAGAGCTGGAAAGCTGATTGGCGAGAGTGATACAGAGTTGGAGAAGGGAAAGGATCATGGGAGGAGGCCTAGGGAGAAAGAAAGAGGGAGGGGAGCACCAGCGGGAGATGGAGAACAGGCAACGATTGATGGGAAGATTGAGAGAAATAGATAAACATCTAAGTATGGCAGGGATGGTGTAAGAAGGGGAGGAGGGGCATTAACGGAAGGTAGAGAATTCAATGTTCATGCCATCAGTTCTGAGGCTACCCAGCCGGTACATACAGGCTTCCAACTTCCAAACTGATGACATAAACATTGACCTCTACCTTCCGCTGATGCCCCTCCGCTTCTTGACCCATCCCTGATACATTTAGTTTTTTTTTTCTCTCTCTCTCCATTACACCTCCCCCGCCCCGTTCCACCGGATATCGATCGCCAGGATCTGAATCTCTCCACAACTCTGCATGCACAGGCCGGTCATGTGCTTCCACACCGCTTGCATCAGTGTTTGCATTCTCACCACCCTTTCCCTGGCCTCCTCTCTCCTCCCCTTCCTTCCTCTAACGGCAGCTCACAGTCCGCTCACACACATAAACACACCATCTCCAAGAGACACACACCATTCAAAACTACTGGAAAACCGAAAGGCTGTTATTGGTGAGTGGGGAGAACGGAGGAGGGAGAGGTTTAGGTAATTTTGCTGACTCCGGTATGGTGTGCTGCGACGGTGCGGTAGGTACTTTACATGTCTGTCCCCGGGAATGTGACGGGATAATATTTAGGGAGCTTCGCTGGTTATCCGACGAATGGACTGCGTGTTTGGACATTGCAGACGGAGTTTCACTCTGTGTGTGACCCCGGAGTGTGTGTTGAAACAACATGGAGGGAGTTGCACTCTGAGTGATGGATCGTTGCGGAGGGAGCGCTACTCAGTGCATATTTCCAGGAGAGGGTGATGGGATTTCATGGAAGGATTCTCACTCTGTCTGTGTCTCCTGGCCATGGGTCAGTGAATTTCGGCGTTGAAACAGACTCCATTCAGAGATAGGGAGCAAGAAAATGGTGCCTGACACGTTCTGCTCTAACAGCCTCAAACTGAACACCCTTTCTGTGGCCCCACTCTCCGCCCCTTCCTTCCTCATTTCACAGCACACAATTCCTTCTCTATGATTCCTTTTTATTTGTAATATATTTTTATTGAAGAAAGGTCACTGTACAGAATAAAAATGAATTACATTTTCCTCCATTTTGCTTTTGTAACTTACCCTTAAACAAACCTCCCCTCACCCGCCCTCCCAGAAAATACAATGGCAGCTAATGTATTTACAATACAACCCTTCACAAATACAAGTACGGATATTTCACAGCCATACCTACACATACTTCAAGAGGAAGTCCCACACACATCTAGAACATCCCAGATGATCCAGAATAGACTCAAATTGCAATTCATCAACCGCCCTGTGAGGTAAACCATATGCGAGTTAAAAGGGAAGCAACTTCCCAAGTACAATCAAATGTCCTCAACTATTAGGTAATTCCTTAAGACTCCCGAAATATGTCAAGAAGGGCCCCCATTTCGAATAAAACTTTCTCAAAGACGCCCTCAGAGTGAATTTAATCTTTTCTAGTTTCAGAAAAAAGACATTACTTCCTCGAACCAAGCAGCAGCAGATGGTAGCGTGGCAGATTTCCGGACCAGCAAGATTCACCTACGGGTCAAATACGATGTAAGTGAAATGACATCCTACTAGTTTGCATTTAAACCCAAAACATCATCTGCCACATCAAATACATTAATATGCGGGCAAGGTCTGAGTGTCACCCCCAAACCCACAATGATAATTTTAAAAACCAGTGCCCAATAGCCATCTAACCGAGGGCAAGACCAAAATGCATAAACTAAACCAGCCGGAGAGAAGGAACTTAGAACATAAAACATAGAATAGTACAGCACATTACAGGCCCTTCAGCCCAAAATGCTGTGCGACCCTCAAGCCCTGCCTCCCATATAACCCCCCACCTTAAATTGTTCCATATACCTGTCTAGTATCTGCATAAACCACTGACTCAGGCAGTGATTCCACGCATCAGCCACGCTCTGTGTGAAAAACCTTTCTCTAATACCTCCCTTGAAATTCTCTCCTCTTACCTTAAAACAATGTCCGCTTGTTCTGAGCAGTGGTACCCTGGGGAAGAGGCGCTGGCTGTCCACTCTATCTATACCTTTTAATATCTTGTATATCTCTATCATGTATCCTCTCATCCTCCTTCCCTCCAGAGTGTAAAGACCAAGCTCCCTTAATATCTGATCATAATCCATACTCTCTAAACCCGGCAGCATCCTGGTAAATCTCCTTTGTGCACTTTCCAATGCAGCCACATCTTTCCTATAGTGAGGCGACCAGAACTGGACACAGTACTCCAAGTGAGGCCTAACCAGAGTTTTATACATCTGCGTCATTACATCACGTCTCTTAAAATCTGTCCCTCGACTTATGAAGGCTAAAACTCCATAAGTTTCTTAACTCCCCTATCTAACTGTGAGGCGACTTCCATGGAACTGTGGACATGCACCCCCAGATCCCTCTGCTCATTCACACTCCCAAGTATCCTGCCATTTACTTTGTACTCTTGCCTGGGAGTTTGTCCTTCCAATGTGTACCACCTCACACCCGTCACAGCCAGCTTCTGACCGAGGATATATGTCAGCACCCCTGGCTTTACAAATGTACTGCAGGTAGACCATTCCACGTACTCACCACTCTCCGAGAACTTGCCCCTGATATCTTCTCTGCACTTAGTCCCCAGCACCCTAAACCTGTGTCCCCGTGTGGAAACCAATTCAGCCCTGGGAAAAAGCCGCTGACTATCCACACCATCAATCCCTCTCATCATCTTATACACCTCTATCAGGTCACCTCTCATCCTCCTTCGCTCCGAGGAGAAAAGGCCGTGTTCACCTAACCTGTTATCATAAGACATGCACCCCAGTCAAGGAAATATCCTTCTAAAACTCTTCTGCACCCTTTCTATGGCTTCCACATCCTTTCCGTAGTGAGGAGACCAGAACTGAGCACAGTACACCATGTGGGGTCTGGTCAGGAGCCTATACAGATGCAACATTACCTCTCGGCTCCCAAATTCAATTCCACGATTGATGAAGGCAAATACACCGTACGCCTTCTTAACCATCGAGTCAACCTGCGCAGCTGCTTTGAGCGTCCTATGGAGTCGGACCCCAAGATCTCTCTGATCCTCCACAGTGCCAAGATTCTTACATTTAAT
The DNA here is from genome assembly GCF_030144855.1 of Hypanus sabinus. NCBI lineage: Eukaryota > Metazoa > Chordata > Chondrichthyes > Myliobatiformes > Dasyatidae > Hypanus > Hypanus sabinus. The sequence goes on along the minus strand of NW_026779330.1, from coordinate 3,058 downwards.
ACTATATTCTGCCATATTATTGAACTAACAATGAGCAATTCCACACGTATCTGTGTTGAGCTCCATCTGCTAATTCTCAGAGCAGTTTTGCATCCAATCAACATCCCGCTGGAACGTCTGACAACCCTTCACACGACCCACAACAACTTCAAGCTTTGTGTCATCATCACACATATTAACCCATCCCGCCACTTCCTCATCCAGGTCATTTTGTTTTTAATATCACGAACAGACTAGATCCCTGAGGCACCCCACTGGTCACCGTCCTCCCTGCAGAATATGACCCGTCCACACCCAGACTTTGTCTTCTCTAGGCACGCTAGGTCTGACTCCACAATGCAATGTCGCCTTGTGTTCCATGCCTCTTTATTTCCTCAATAACCCACGCACGGGTATCTTATAAAATTATTTGCTGAAATCCGTATACACCACATGAACTGCTCTTCCTTCATGAACGTGTTTAGCCACATCCTCGAAAATTTCAAACAGGCCCGTACGGCACAACGGCTCGACAATGCCATTCTGACTATTCCAAATCATATCATATCTCTCAAAAAGGTCATAAATACTGCCTGTCAGGATGTTCTTCATTAACTTACCAACCAGTGAGTTAAGACTTCACTGGTCTATAATTTCCTGGGCTAACTCTACTCCCTTTCTTGAATAAAGGAACAACATCCGCAATCCTCCAATCTTTCAGAAAATCTCCCGTCCCGACTGATGATTCAAAGATCATCGGCAGAGGCTCAGTAATCTCCTTCCTCGCCTCTCATGGTAGCCTGGGGTACATCTCATCCGGTCCCAGAGACTTATCCAACTTGATCTTTTCAAAAGCTCCAGCACATCCTCTGTCTTAATATCTACATGTTCTATCTTTTCAGTCTGCTGCAAATTATCACTGCTATCACTAAGATCCTTTTCCATAGTGAATACTGAAGCAAAGTATTCATTACGTACCCCTGCTATTTCATCCGGTTCCACACACACTTTCCCACTGTCACACTTGATTGGTACAATTTTTTCACATCTTATCCTTTGCTATTCACATATTTGGAGAAAGCCTTGTGGTTTCCCTTAATCCTTCTGGCTCTGGTAATTTCATTCTGAAGCATATTCCTATTAGCCTCATCATCTTCGAGATCTCTAACATTAGCAAACTCTGTGAAACCCTTTCGTAAGTTATTTTCTTTTTGACAGAGACTCCTCACTCTTCGAGCACATCCGACCAAGACTAGAAGACTCTTTGGGAAAAATATAAGGAGATGAACAGGAACCGGTGACAATATCGACTAAATGTCCATGACTTGCATTCGACCCTTGAATCCAGGATAATTGCGAATTCCCTTCTCGTCCTCTGCCAGACCACCTGTCTCAAGTATGCTTACACCCTCAACAAGAATCTCTCTATCCACGGAAAGCAAATTCTTCTGCCAACTGTTGACCAGCAAGAAAGGTGAGTTAAAAGCCCTAATCCCCGTTAATCCCCGTTCCTAATCTTGGGGGGAGGGCGGAGAGAGAGAGAGAGAGAAAGAGAGAGAGAGAGAGAGAGAGAGAGAGAGAGAGAGAGAGAGAGAGAGAGAGACAGAGAGAGAGAGAGAGAGAGAGAGAGAGAGAGAGAGAGAGAGAGAGAGAGAGAGAGAGACTCGGTGTCTGACCCCAGGAGTGTTGTATGATACGATATTGTGGAGGGAGTTACACTTTGTGTCTGACCCCGGGAGTGTGTGAAGTGCCAGTGTGGAGGGAGATTCACTCTGTGTCTGAACCCGGGAGTGTGTGATGGGACGGCGTGGAGGGAGATTCACTCTGTGTCTGACCTCGGGAATGTCTGAGGGGACGGTGTACAGGGAGATTTTGTTCTGTGTCTGACTGCAGGTGTGCTTGATGGGACGGAGTCGAGGCAGCTGCACTCTGTGTCGGACCCCGGTATTGGATGATGGGATGGTGAGAACGGAGATCCACACTGTGTCTGAACCCGGGAGTGTTTGTTCGGACGACCCAGGGGTTATTCTTCTGTCTCTTTGTCTCAAACTACGCCCACCTACATGCTGTCTGTTCACCCGAACTCTCTATATTTCTAGCTCCCTCTCCCTCTCTCTCTCTTTCTACTCGGACTCTCTTCTCTTTTGCTCTTCACAAATACACAACCACACACTTCGGACTTCGGATACTGGTGTGCGTGTGTGTGTGTGTGTGTGTGTGTGTGTGTGTGTGTGTGTGTGTGTGTGTGTGTGTGTGTGTGTGTGTGTGTGCGTGTGTGTGTGTGTGTGTGTGTGTGTGCGTGCGTGTGTGTGTGTGTGTGCGTGTGTGTGTGTGTGTGTGTGCGTGTGTGTGTGCGTGTGTGTGTGTGTGTGTGTGTGTGTGTGTGGTGATAGTTGTTGGCAGCAGAATGGTGGCTCTGTTTAATGTTCTGTTGCTCAGAAGGGAATGTGAGGGAGAGCAGAGGCGAGTTGTCGTGACAGGAGATTCGTTAAAATGGATAACACACGGAGGCTCTGTGGAAAGAGCGAGAGTCCTGGATGGTATTTTGCTGGGACCCCTGTTCTGTGTTGCGCAGTTTTCATAGAAACTTAGAAAACCTACAGCAAAATACAGGCTCTTCGGCCCACAAAGTTGTGCCGAACATGTTCCTCTTTTAGAAATTAATTGGCCTTCACTAAGCTGCATGTGCCTATTCAAAAGCCGCTTAACATACCCTATCGTATCGGCCTCCAACACGGCTGCCGGCAGCCATTTCCACGCAACCGCCACTCTCTGAGTAAAAAGCATACCCCTGACATCTCCTCTGTACCTACTCCCCAGCTCATTCAACATGTGTCGTCTTGTGGCAACCATTTCAGCCCTGGGGAAGAAAGCCTCTGACTACCCACAGGATCAATACCTCTCATCATCTTTTCCGCCAATGTCAGGTCATCTCCCATCCTCCGTCGCTCCAAGGAGAAAAGGCTGAGTTCACTCAACTTGTAATGACAAGGCATGTTCCCCAATCGGAGAAACATCCCTTCAAATCTTCTCTGTATTCTTTCTATGGTTTCCTCATCATTCCCGGAGTGAGACGACC